>NW_027278973.1:0-12500 GCF_046629955.1 Centroberyx affinis | reverse complement strand
CTCTCTCTCTGTCTCATCCCTAACTCCCCCCTCAAACTATTTACATCTAAATTTCACTTTTCAACAATTTACTTCATCTCCAATCTGCCATCATCAAACTCCAGTTCAGTTCAGTTCAGTTCAGTTTAAATATGCTTCACTGAGGCAGATACCAGATGGCTAGTAATAACGCAGCAATATGTAATTAATTAAACGCAATAATACCAATTTTGCTCTCTCTTCAGCTCAATCCACCCTTCCCTTCATTCATCATCATACTAATCACTCTCCTCCCTCCCTCCCCTTCTATCACAAGTCAAATCCCTCCTTCCTATCATTCCCCTCTCCTACGTTCTTCCCTCCTTCCTCACTTCATCCCTAACTCCCCTCTTTCAGTCGGTCGATTACTTCTATCTTTCTATCCACTTCTCCTCTTTTCCTCCAACTCGTTCCATCTCTGCTATCTATCCACCTCTCTTCCTTTTCTCTCAATTTAATCCATTTTCTCAACTCAATCCATCCTTGCCACACATTCATCTCTCCTCCTTTCCTCCCTCCTTCTTGCTCTTTCATCCAGCTTTCCGATTCGATCTATCCTTCCTATCCATTCTCCTGATTTCCTCCGTCTTTCTATCTCCGTTTTACCCATCTTTATACGTCTCCATCCATCTTTGCAGTCCATTCTTCTCCAGCCCCCTCTCTCTTTCGCAGGTCTATGCCAGTAGAGTAGATTGCCAGGCAAAGCATTTTTGCAGCCAGCTGGCACAGAGAAAACAGTTGGCAACATTTCTCTGTACAGTAAATGAAAATCACACAGAAAACGATTGGCACCATCCATTTATACTGGAGTCAAGCTAACATGAACCCATGAGGACTGATCAGAAGATTAAAATGCCAGCTCAAAGCTAATTTGGACTAATGAATTTAGCAATGCAAGACGCCCAATTCAAGCCAGCCTTAATCACAGTAAGTGCTGAGCAGTGATGTAGTGGTATGCCAATGTAAACAAACAAAACATTATATAATTACATTTCCATAATAATAATGATTTCATTTTTATTAATTTTCATCAGTCTGATACAATTTACTACAATGTATACTATGAATTTATATTGTAAAGATACACATACGCTTATAAAGGTGGGTAAACTCAACTTAACTACAAAGTCTTAAGACAACAAGCACACAAACTGGCTGTATTTACAATATATTTACCACAAAAAAATAGTGGTTTTTTTTGTAATTTTTTTAATTTTAGTGTTGTATTTTAATCTTAGTTCACTCTTTATATATTGTATGCCTGTAAAACAAGTGGAAAAATGTTCTTGGTTGAGATTATTTTACTATTATTTTACTTTACTGTGCAATTAAACCTGTTTCACATGGTTCAAGCAATGGCGTCATTTCCACTGCACAGTAAAAAAAAAAAACTAGCACCAGTGGCACCATCCATTTACAGTAGATTCAAACTAACCTGAAGGCCAGATTTACTGCAATGTTCATATGGTGGAAAACACACTGAAGTGCCGGTCTGTCTCTGTCACTTCCTCTCTCTCTCCAACTCTCTATCACTCCAAGGGGAGAAGAGCAGGAGGGTGACAGAACAAGAAAAGAGATGAGAAATGATGGGCAGCCGCTTCAAAAAGGAGGATGACAATGAATGATGTAAATATGGCTCTCCATCCCTCCTCAATCCTCTGCCTGCCTCTCTCTCTCATCCCTCCCTCCTGAAGGCAAAACGCTGCCCTGGTGTAACAGGCACTGTGTTCACCTGCCTGTCTGGATTAACCTCCTCTCTCACACACACACACACACACACACACACACAAGACAGGACTTACTAGGAAGTGGCAATAGTTGTAGGAGCATCAGGAAACAGACATACTTCCCACCGGCCACAGCAGCTGGTAGATTTTAAAATTCACCCACCACTTTCACTATTCTTCCATCCAAAATCAGATTTTTAGAATACCAAGGACCCAAGGGTATATTGGCTTGCCGATATTGGATGTGAGGATATGACTTTACTCAGAAAATCTGTAAAACCTGCAATGAAACCTGCCTCACCCTGACTTAAGGACGCTGCTAACCCACCTAAAAGAATTTCATCAGTATGGGTTTCAGTGGAGAGTTTTATTGTCCCATGACGGTCTAAATGCTGTTTCATAGGCTTTTCCACACAAGACAAACATTCTGGGTAAAACATTGGCATGAAAATGGTCACACTTTAAGACATTGACTGTCAACGCAGACTTCTGGCTATTGGCAGCTTCAATCCAAATATATTCGTCTCGGCCTTTAGAAATCCATATCAGTCAAAACCTGCTCTAAACAAAGGTTGCTTACTTGCCAAAGTGACTGGTAAGGCCAACAGACTGACCAGGGCAAAGTCATTTTCTAAATCTACTCGTTGACATGGGAAGAAAATGTACTCTCTCTCTGCCTCTCTCTCTCTCTCTCTCTCTCTCTCACTCACACACACACACACACACACACACACACCTTTACTCCCTACCTCCACCCAGAGTGTTAGGTTAAATAATTGAAGAGAATGAAAACAGTGCAGTAGTAAAAGTAGAACTGCCACTGGCTGCCGCACTTTCCCGAAAACACACACAAACATAGACAAACACACACACACACACTCTGACATCATACCGCTGGCAACTACATTCCAGGTACAGGTACAGGTACAAAGCAGTCCCATACAGCACATGCACACAGACATGTATGTACATACATGCACTCTCACACACACACACACACTCACAGACACACGCACACACACACACACAAACACACACTGATATGCAGGCAGGCATCCATGCAATTGCCCATACACACACACACTTGAACAGAAGGCCAACTCTCCCTAAGACATGCAAGCCTGACAACAAACATGTATACAGTTTCCCTCCTACTGTACTCTATCTCTATCTCTCTCTCTCTCTCTTTCTCTCACACACACACACACACAGCTGGCAACAGCCTCCCTTAAAACATGCACACACACAAATCACTGCACACAGACACAAACAAACACAGTGGTACACACTTTACATTTAGAATAGAAACACCAACAGTCACACACATGCACAGATACATGCATGTGCACACACACACACATACATAAAAAACACACAAGTGCAGTCCCTCCTGACTCATGCATAAGACCCCACTTCACCAAACACACAGCACACACACACACACACACGCACACACACACCCAGACACCAGCTGTGACGTCACACAGCTTGCCTGGAGTACAGTAGATGATAGATTGCATCTAACAGGCCCAGAAACAGACAGACAAGAGCGGTTATTGTTCAGCTGGTGCGATTCAGCGCTGGGACAAACCAAGTAGAACAGAGAGGGGGAGAGCTAGAGAGCGGGCCGCTGCAAGAGGCACACATGCTAAAAAAAAAAAAAAACGTTCATGAGTCTAGGAAAGAAAAATATGAAAATTCCCATCCTGACTTTGCATAAGAAGGCTTTTATTCCAAAAGGCTAATACATCCATTTTGGAAAAAATGGTACTTGAGGTTCATAGCTCCATATTCATGTCACATTACATCTTAACTGCTACTATTTTATAAAGGGCTCCAGATAGTAAATTACATCAATAACATTCAACAGTCAGTTTTACCTTCCAGTCAGCAATCACTTTGTCAGGTTGAGTGTCACATCGTTCAAATGGTGGGTATATTTCATTTTGGGATGAAACTCTTGTAGGTAGCATAGATTTATTTTCAGAATATGTTTCTCAAATGGTAAGAGTGATTCCTCTGTCCTGTTCTGAGTTCTGATCCCTGGAGTTTTTTTGTTATGAAACTAGTGGAGGTTATTTAAAACATGCATGCTGAATTATTCTACTGCTTGAGCTTGTGTGTTGGAGAAAGAAACAGAGATAGAGAGAGAGGGTGAAGATTAGAATGAATGACAGAAAAGGTGTGTGTACAAGAAAGAAAGAAAGAAAGAAAGAAAGAAAGAAAGAAAGAAAGAAAGAAAGAAAGAAAAAAGAAAGCCAAGTGGAGCTTTCCTTTGGCATTTCAAGCATTCCTCCCTCTCCTCATTTCCTCCCTCACTTCTCCCTCTCTCTTTCGTCTTGCGTGAAAGATTTTACCTCCCTGCTGTGATCAAAGAGGTGGAACAAATTGGGCGAACCCACACACACACGCACACACAGACACACACACACACACACACACACACACACTTACACAGCTGAAACCAAAGCAGGTAGGTGCAGCAAGACAAGAGTGACAAAAGACAGACGACACTGACCATAGCATTACACTAGAATAGAATGGCCATACCTATTCAAAACAATAGATTTGGTGAACCAGGGAGTGTCCCTTCTATTGAATTAAGCTCTATGGTACTGCCTCTCCACAGGCCCAGATGGAGAGAGTGGGAGAGAGAGAGAGAAAGAGAGGGAGACACAGAGATAGAGAGAGAACGTGGGGGTGAAAGAAAAGGTGAGACAGAGAGGCAGAGAAGGAGAGAGTCGTGAGAAAGAGATGGAGAAAGTTATGGGACTGGGGAGAAGGTGTGATCAAGAAAAACATGACTGGATGAGGGAGGTGAAACAAGAGAGGAACAAGTGATAGAGACAGGAACTGGAAGTAGAGAGGAGAGAATAACAATAAAGCTGCACCACGCAAACTTTTTATGAAACATTACACCTGTCTTATTGGTCTAGATCACAAAGCGGGGCTGCAGTAGAGAAGAGACACACTCCCACTAACCCTAACCCTAACAAATCATATAATACTTAAAAGAGCTGGTAAATTTAAAATAGTAATAGTGACATTTATTTACAAATTAGACTAATAGCCTCCCTGAAGCCTTTCGCAAAACCCTGACAGACACTTAATATGACAAAGTAATACATCAAAATGTCACAATAACAATGAAGTTATACAATTTTATATTAACCGCTATAAAATGCAAGTTTATGACAAGAGAAGAGATGCATCAATGAAGAGAAATATATAGAAACTGAAATATATAGCATATGCATAGACATGTAATTATTGGAAGGGGCACTTCCTGATTTAACTTTGATTTTCTCAATCAAAGTGGTAAGAAATCCTTGCTAATTTATTTGTTTGTTTGTTTTTTTATTTGCTGCAAGAAATCAATCACCTTTATATCAATCGGAGATGGAGAGTATCAAGACGGACATTTATTAATATGAAAATGTTGCAGATTATTAATTTAACCTTTATCTATTGGATTAGGAGAAGGAGGAGAATATTCCTGCTTGTAAGGGAGGCTTGGCAATACCGATTTTAATAGAAACTTCTGGTTTTAAATCTATGGTGACACACTGTCGGGATATGAGAGTGCAGATAGGAGGAAAGGAAGGGAGGAGAGGAAGGGAGGGAGGGAAGGATGCAGATAGAGATGGAGGGAGGGAGGAAAGGAGGTGAGGAGAGTCAGCTGAGCATGAAAGGGAAGAGGAGGAGAACAAGTGAGGAGGCAGAGAGGAAAGAAGGAGGGAGAGAGGGAAGGAAGGATGGAGGGTGGGGTTGAGTTACTATGTGCATTCCACAGCTGGGGCGTGACCAAGTGTGTGTGTGTGTGTGTGAGAGAGAGAGAGAGAGAGAGACAGTGTGTCCCAAAATGACTGGGAGGTAACACACATTCCATTTCTAATACAGAGATGAAGGCGGAGAGGGAGAGAGAGAGAGGAGGGAGGGAAGGTAGGAGGAGGGGAAGAGAGAGAGAAAGCGAGAGCTGACTCACCAAGTGATGACAGAAATAGGAGAGAGAGAAAGAGTAAATGAATAAGAGGAGAGAAAGAAAAGGAGCGACAGAAAAGCATGAGATAGGGAGAGAGAAAGAAAAAGGGAAAAGAAAAAGAGAGAGAAAAAATAAGGAGAGAAAGAAAGAAAAATGGGAGAAAGGGGGATAATGACAGGAGGAAATTAAAAGGATGCCTTGGGTTAAATGTGCGTGATGTGGATGGAGGAGAGAGAGAGAGAGAGAGAGAGAGAGAGAGTTCAGTACATAGTTCTCCACATTAGAGATCAGAAAATATTTTCTTGCATGTCTAAGCATGTCTAATCACTCCCTATAACACTATATATGTTTGTGTGTGTGTGTGTGTGTGTGTGTGTGTAAGTGTGTGTGTAAGGGCGAATGAGGCTGTCTAGTGCTGGCAGCAGGCCAACTAGATGATAAACTGATCAAGTTATCACCTGGTCCTTTGTTCTCTTTCACATTACATCACTCTACATGAACACACACACACACACACTTACACACACACATACACCTGCCTGACAGTGATTCATCTGGTAATTGTTAAGTTCATCAACCTGTCATCCTTTCCCACGTTTTCACAATCCATTTCTCTCAGTACAGTAGCTCTGAAGGAATTCACACACAAACACACACATATACTGTAGATAAGAGATAATAACTAAAACATCAATGTGATTATTTTGATTATTTAAGAATGATGAGAGGACAGCGAGCTTCTAACCACTCTGTGCTGAAAAATGACTTGTCCTCCACTGATTTCACAATGACGTGTGAATTTTCACTGAGAGGGAGAAAGTGTGTGCACTCATACATGTAAATGAGTCGCTGTGAAGCAAGCGAGTGGCTGGGAGTGTGTGTGTGTGTGTGTGTGTGTGTGTGTGCAATCTCTTGTATAATATCCCAGCCTCCTGCCAGACTAGCTGTGTCTCTGTCTCATCCAGATGGCTTCTGAACCAACAGACAGCTGGGAGTCCCCAACCAGGGAGTCCAGTTCATCTGTTTACCCGTCTCCAACGCTGCCTTGTAGCAACAAGACAAATCCACCAGAACAGCCGATAAAATGATCGCTCAGGTTCGGGGAAGGAAGCTTTGGCCCACAGGCTACAGTAACAGAGCAGTAACAGAGTTTACAGCAGAGCAGAACAGAGCCAAACGATAGCTGGTTAGCTGCTACAATGGGCTATTAGGGATGGGACGATATATCGAAATTCAATATATCGCAATACAAAAATGTGACAATACGTATCGTGGGGCAGAAAAATGAATCGTGACATTAGCTCCAGTTTATTCTGCTGTAGTAATCACAAATGAGCCGGCTTGCCCCTCACAAAAATACAAGCTCTCCATCCAAATAATATTATTTGTACTTTGTAACGACAATCTTAAATTATTGTTTACGATTGCTGGAAAAATTTGTGGCTCAGAAATAAACATAATTCTGCACAGTCATATTTTGTTGTCATTGAACTTTTATTCATTACATCTTTTCATGTTTGTATCGAACCGTGAAGCCCATATTGCGTATCGAGTCGTGGAGGTAAATTCCCCAAAAAATTGGAATGGCAGGGTCCATAACACTGATATGCACTCAATTATTTTGTATAGACTTAATGAAGATCTTGTTATGGCCCAAGATTTACGTTTTTTTCCACTATTAGTTGCACTGAAGGTGAACTGAATTCAACCTGGTCAGGATATTGTGGACGAAACATCGCTCCTTGCATCTGCATCCATTTGTTACTCATCTTTAACTCCAAGCTATAAGCAAAGCTAATCCAGAGATGACAGTAATTCATTGTCACAGACCGTGTCCAACGCATACACATGGACACCAACACACACACGCACAGATTCACACACACACAAATGTGAGACTGTTGAAGAGTGTGTCCAACATAAGCACTTGGACACAAACACACACATACTCACGTACACACACACACCTCTTCATTCCTACCTGTGTTTCGTCCTGGACCACTCTGTACTGTTCCTTCCAGACGGCCATCTTGGTGGCTTCGTCCTTCCTCAGCGCTCTCTCTTTCTTCAGCTCTGGACTCCAGAACGTCTTGATGGAGTTCATAGAGGAGCTCAGCTTGGACTCCTTCGCCTCCAGCTGCAAGATACCAAAACAGAACAAAAAAACAGATTGAGTGTTTTTTTTTAATAAATGTTTTAGTGTTTGTATTGATTAAGATCCTCCCTGAGATCCTCCCTCTCTCTACAGTTTTGGACTCCAGAACATCTTGGTGGAGTGTATTATTAACTCAACTTAGTCTCCTTAGCTTCAGCCTATATACGGAAGAAAATAAACACATTAGAGAGTGATGTATCATATTACTTATATCTATATATACTGTATATTATTGTTGTATTCTGTGTCCTTCCTCATAACTACTCCCTTTTGCTTAAATTCAGAATGCCTTAATGGAGTAAATAGAGGAACTCACATGCAAAAAAAATGCTAAAAAACCTAAATTGTAAATGAAATGGATGTATCATTTTCTTTCCTCAGAGCTGTGTGTGCACGCTTACCTCTCTGCGTAGCAGTTCATTCTCTCTCAACACCTCTCTTAGTTGTGTCTGTAGGTCTGACATGGCACCTTCCCTCACCTGTTAACACACACACACACACGCACACACACACACATACGCCCACACACACACACACACACACACACAATCACCACACATCTAGTGAGAGATTGCTGGAGAGAAAGCAATAATGCAGAAAAAAACCTAGATACACACTGCACCACTTTTTAACTTTGACTTTAACCAAGTCTGGAAGTCTACCACATTTACAAACAAGCAGAAGTTGACATATTATATGATTTTGTGTTCAGGATCATCCTTCATACATACTCAAAAGTTGAAAGCTTTCGTCTGTTTGCAACTATCACTACTGAGAGCTGGTGACAGCAGATCCCAGAACAGCTAATGCTGGAGGTTGACTGCTCCTGAACACCACTGGAGGTGCGTGTGCTGAAGACTGAACATTTCCTACCGAACTGAAATATCCATTTAAATATTTATAATGTAATGCATGTAATACCAACAAGACATTTCACATTCAGCTTATTTATACAGTAAATAAGATAGAATTCCAACATACACATGCTGAATATATGGTAATGTCACACATTTACGTTGAACAGAAGTGAAAAGAAGCTTTGAGCATTAAGTATAGGACTGTGTTAGACCAACATGGAAGGATCTACACACTATAATATTTATGAAAAAAGTGCTCCCTTGAAAATGTTTAATTCATCATGACATCAGAACATCCGTGTATTAATGAATTAAGTGTATCTAGGGGGCATTTTTGTAAACAACATGCAGAGTCTGTTTTTGACCTAAAAAAACAAACAATGCAGTACATTTGAAATTTACAGTTTAGGCATTTAGCTGACGCTTGTTCCCTGAGCGACTGTGAGTACAGCAGCAAGTAGAATAGGTTTAAATTCCTAGATCACCAACATTACAGGACACCAACAGCAAGGAGGTCAAGGGTTTAGAGCCACAGTCCCCTTATGTAGACTCAAAGAAAAAACTAAGAAAAACAACATTATCTACACCCAAAGTCTGTTTCTTCCACATATTCCTTATCTGTTGATTCTAAACTTTTGAACTCTACCATATCCTTTTCTAGAGCAATTTCCTTGACAAACAATATGAAAATAATGCTAAGGATTCATGTTTTTAATTCACTCTGTTTGCCCAGGAGGCAAACAGAGTGCAGTTTAGACAACACAGCAGCTCTCAACCTTTTGGTGCTGTGGCACCAATTACTTCAATCCAATTAGCCTTTAAATCCCAAGGAAAACAAGTGTATTGATTGCAGGAAAATGTCATAGCTATATAAAAAGCTCTGTGTGATCACACAAGATGTAAAGATGTGAGGACAATAAGTGACCCAAACTACACACAGAGGAAAAAGGTTGTGACCATAAGATTATCAAACTGAATTCTGATGTAAAAAAAAGTCTCAAAGGTCAAATCTTAATGCACAACTGACTCATTTCACTGGACACAACCAGCAGTTTAAGACATGCTGACTTGGCAGCCTCTCACCTGTCTCATGGAGTGGGGCACCGTTGCCGCCTGGGAAGACTGGCCCTGCAGCTCCCCCCCAAACACTATCGCGTCGCTGGGTATGGCTCCTCCACCGCCTCCCCCTCCTCCAGTGTTAATATTAGGACTGCTCCCCATGACGGCCCCCCGCACCCCGTAGGGCACCCTGGCCCCGGCCCTGCCCAGGGTCATGGTGCTCTTGGGCAGGGAGGGGTTCAGCCCGCTGCCCAGGCTCCCGGCGAGGCCCGCCAGGTCGTCGCCGGTGTCAGTGAAGTACAGAGGACCGGTCATGGCGTACGCAGCGTTCAGAGACTGAATATTCTCCATGGACAGGGTTTTACCGGAGCCGGTGAGGCCAGCGGCGGAGCTGCTGCCGCTGTTTCGGCGGTGTCCGAGGCGCGGGGAGCGGGGGAGGCGCGGGGAGCGACCGGGACTACCGGACACCGAGCCGTTACCGTTGGATCCAACGGCGTCCAGCTTGGAGACGGAGCGGGAGCTACTATACATGGTGAGAGGAAATAGGGGGCGTGTGTCGAAGAAACAAAAGAGTGTCTGAATCAAATGAATGAATCGAGTGAATCAAAAATACAAATTTGAGATCCACAAAATCAGCTGTGTCCTGAGAAAGATCCAAGGTTGGAAAAGCACTGTTCTGTGGTGACAAGCTGGTAAGGGCAGCAAAATTGCACAAAAAGGCAGGAAAATAATCAGGTAACAAATCAGGAAAAGATTAAATCACTAGTAGCAATACATGGGGGATGGATTTCCCAAAAAATTGAAATGCTAAATATAAC
The DNA here is from genome assembly GCF_046629955.1 of Centroberyx affinis. Taxonomy (NCBI): domain Eukaryota; kingdom Metazoa; phylum Chordata; class Actinopteri; order Beryciformes; family Berycidae; genus Centroberyx; species Centroberyx affinis. The sequence continues at coordinate 1,884 of NW_027278973.1, read as the reverse complement.
AACTCAAAACACAAATTCCAGTCAGTCTTCTACTGTAGTCTTGATATCCTGATTCCGTGTTGACATAGCTGTGATCAAGGCCTTTCCAACGCTGTCACTGTAATCCATTGGCTTTGTTGGTGAGCAGTAATCAATAGGACATTCATACTGATAAAGGCAGCAAATTAATCCTCAGGGCCTGGGGATGATGGGATCACCTGGAGAGAGAGAGGAGAGAGAAATAAAGAGGAAAAGAGACTTAGAGAACAATAGAATAAAGACATATTGCACTTTAGGCACACAAGAATACACAGGACTTTTCACCAAGTTATGTTTTTGATCAAGCTACCATTGTGCAAGAAGATCAGTTTCCCCTCTGTGTCTAGTATTTATTTGGTTCACTGCTGTGCATGAAAACACTAGCAAAAACTTGCAAAAACAGACTGTGTATGTTTAGCGCACAGTAAGAACTAAAAGCGCCACAGCACACTGAACACCCAGAAGTGAAACCAATATAAATTGTCTCATTATGGATTAGCAGTAGATAATCAAAGAGCTTTCTGGCCACAAAGTCAGTGTGTTCCTCTGTACTGACAAATGCTGGGAACTGACATTACCTGCATAGCAAGTGGGAAGGGAAAAGCAACTTCATTGGCACACGACTCACAAATCCTATGCATAGTATATATAAAGACATACGTGTAAAGCATAAATACATGCTGATGGACATGGAGGTTTGGATATATTGCTGCATATAACCCCACAGCTGTCTCTCTCTCTCTCTCTCTCTCTCTCTCTCTCTCTCTCTCTCTCTCTCTCTATGTAGGTCATAAGTGCCATACTCTATTTGCTCTAGCTCTACTTGGCTCAACCCCACACACATACACACACACACACACCTTTCTTCTTCTCCAGTAATCACTTATCAAGGATGCCCGAAGCTCCGTTTTCTAGCCCCACACTACCTGCACACATACACACACACACACACAGTAAGAGGGAGAAATAAGAAAATAGCGTGACATTGGCTGATATTTTCAAATTCCATAAACTATGAAAAAAAGGCTGTGCCTGTGTATACAAACTGTATTGCAGGCAGCCAACAGCATCAGCTGATGTGTGTGTTCATCTGATCACACAGGCTGCCTAAGCCTAACCCTATTGCTTCAGAGGTCAGAGGTCAGGGTCAGCTGGTAGGGATTCAGAGTCTTGCTCAAGGGCACTTCAGCAGGGCTGATGCTTTCTGACACAGGGCTTGATCCCACGTTGTCCAGTTGAAGGACGGCCTCTCATAACGCGAGGTCACCCGTCCGCCCCCATACACAACAATGCTACTACATGAATGGCTGCTGGTGGGCAATGTCATCCCAAAGTTCAGCAGCAGCCCACGTTCCCAGGGCAACAAATGAGATGACAGTGTTGAACATCAGCTGACATTTCTGTGGCCATAGAAAATGAATGGATTTCAAGTGGCAGGTTTCTCCAGTTGGTGTGAATACATGGTGAGGATATCCTATGTCAGTAGGATATCCTCCAGTGTCTCCTTACTTTTCCAGACATGAGAATATGTATACTGTATATCTCCCATCTTCTGCCACTCACTACTGTGCTACCAATTTAACACCTTAAAATAACACAAAATAAAATGTATCTCTTCCCCTACTGCCTTTTATAGAACAATCTGTTATTATCTCTGTTAATATATCTCATAGAAGCTTAATCAGTGTGTCTGTTGTGTGAAATACATGTTTAAAAATAGAATATTCCACTGGTTTCTGTGATTCAGTCAATTACATTAATTGTTATTCATCTAATTTTGTTCCGTAAAAAATGTGTAAAAAATAATGAAAAATGCCCATCTGTCCTATTCCTGTTAATCATATGAGTCAAACTGGATAAGAGCAT
>NW_027278972.1:0-72739 GCF_046629955.1 Centroberyx affinis | reverse complement strand
TATATAACAATAATAATATAGAAATAAGAGAAATAAGAATTATGTACAAATATGTGCATCATACTACAATATATACAACAGTGTAAATAATTAAATAATGAAATAATTATTGCACAGTTGAATTATTACACAAAATTGAACTGATATTTTTATTATTATTTAATTTACTGATATTATTTAAGTACTCGTGCATAAACTTTAGACATGAATTTTAACTTCCTCATAAAAAATCCTCATATGGACATATCTGGTTGAGCATAATGAGAAAAGCATATAGGGATGTAATATACATAATTCTACTGGTCTATTATGGCAGATGACTGAATTATAGAGATTATGAAGAATACTGTCGATACAGAAAATGCCACACAGTAAATATTGAGTGTAACCGCTTGATAGGGATCTAAATTACTAACATTCATAAATTATGCATAATTCTTACATTTAAACATACAGTACTGTGCAAAACTCCTAGGCACCCTAGAGTTTTGTATATAAATTTTGTCTTAGATGTTTATTTATTTGTTTTCTGCATTAATTTCATTATAGCAAATTTTTTTATATTTAGAAACTTTTCATGTCTTTATTTTTGAAAGGATCTTCTCTTTATGTTTTTTTTTTTTACATGTGCCTAAGACTTTTGCAGAGTACTGTCTATCTGCTACACGTGTCACATCATGCGGTATAACTTATATTTCTGAATATTTATCCGTGTCAAAATGCACCTCTACAATTCATTTCAATAAAAATCACTGAGAGAAATAAGCATTTTCATTAAAAAAGAAAAACAAAGTGGGACCAAATTTTGTCTCATTATTAAAAAAATTTAGGCAGTTTTAAGTGATTTTGTACATTGAGAGGCTTGATTACTACCAGAAAAATACAAGCATACTGTATTTGGCAGAACATCTCAGTGAAGTACCAGTATGGAAGCTCAAAAAAAATGGTCCTGTAAGTCATTATAATGAGATACTATCTCAAAATAATGACTTAGTATCTCAAAATAATTAGTTAGTATCTCAAAGATACTAAGTCATTATTTTGAGAAGGTGTCTTATTATTTTGAGATACTAAGTCATTATTTTGAGATACTAAGTCATTATTCTGAGATACTAAGTCATTATTCTGAGATACTAAGTCATTATTCTGAGATACTAAGTCATTATTTTGGGAGTTTCTCATTATTTTGAGATACTAAGTCATTATTTTGAGATACTAAGTCATTATTTTGAGATACTAAGTCATTATTTTAAGAGTTTCTCATTATTTTGAGATACTAAGTCATTATTCTGAGATACTAAGTCATTATTTTGAGATACTAAGTCATTATTTTGAGATACTAAGTCATTATTCTGAGATACTAAGTCATTATTTTGGGAGTTTCTCATTATTTTGAGATACTAAGTCATTATTTTGAGATACTAAGTCATTATTTTGAGATACTAAGGCATTATTCTGAGATACTAAGTCATTATTTTGGGAAAGTTTCACATCATAATGACTTACAGGACCGTTTTTTTCATCACACTGGCGGAAATGGGCTTCCATACCGAGACTAACTGTGATCCATCTTTATCTTCCTCTCTCATCCGCTGACGCACACCATCTTTGTTTGCCTGTTCTAAACCTGTACACACACACACACACACACGGCTTTTGTTATCCACCCCAATAGGTGATAAAAGGTGTGTGTACTGGCTGCCAGGAGCTGGAGGTGGGAGAGAATTCCTCTGTCTGCTTGTTATTGTGGTTGAATGACAGGCTTCTATCCCTCTGAGCATCTAATACAAGCCTTGCTTTGTATCCACCTACACACAACACATTTGTATTTAAAGGTGCTGTGTGCAGCAATATATCATTGTCAAATTAATTGTGGTACCTTGGTATAATCACTGTAAACAAATGAGATCATGGTGGAGATGACTGATCGCCTCTATCTCACACCAGTGGCATTTTTAGTGCTGGTGTTCTTCAAAATTAAAACCACATTTCGAATAAACCCCGTTGCATCCTGTCATAAAAAGGAAAGAGCTTCCTCAGTATTTGCTCTTTCTCTTTACTGAAGAGGATAAACCGTCTTTCCCTCCTTCCACCATCTGCTGCCAGAAGCTCTGAAAGCTTTAGAAAAAACACAACCTCTTCCTGTTTTGTGCCGTAAAGCGATCCAGCAGATTTCCCGCCAAATCCGACCAGGTGGAGAAACAGTGGAGGTAGAGGCTGGTAGAGGCTGCCAATCATCTCTTGTTTGTTTCCAGTAATTATAGTAATGTATCAAAATGTGGTGATGAATTATTGATGTTAAAATACTACACACAGCACCTTTAGCCAGGCTAGTTAACTAAGAACACATTCTTATTTAACCAGGTTAGTGGACTGAAAACACATTTCTACATACAGCAACAGACTGGTGGTTAATCATGGAGATGGAGGGTTACACACACACACACACACACACACACACACCCTCCACCCCCCCGATCTTCCCAGCTGGCACTGGGATTTGAACCTGCCCGTCCTGTGAACAGTAAACCAGCCATTTTTGGTTTGCAATACTGGGAGAAATATGCATCAAATCCTGGAAGAGTGAGAGAGGATTTGTTTAGAGCTGTGTAACCGTCCGCCACCTCTCTCTCTCTCTCTCTCTCTCTCTCTCTCTCTCTCTCTCACACACACACACACACACACGCATACACAAAATTCCCTTTCCTGACATCTGCGGCTCTATCGAGGGCTATTGTGTTTCTCTTCCCAGAATTGTATAACAAACCCAATAAAACAGCTCTTAGATGGCTCTCTCTCACTCTCTCTCTCTCTCTTTCACACACACACACACACACACACACACACACACACACACACACAAACACATAACCTGGATTTTTTCCGTCTGTGTGTATCAGTCTGTACAAACGAGCACTTAAAAATGACCCCAAATGCATTAAGTCATAATTTCTGTCTCTGCCTTTTTTTTTTCTTTCATTCAGTGCGTTCAATGCATGTAGCAAGATACACACACACACACACACACACACACACACCTGATTTGAACCAGAACAGGATAAATCACTGAAACCCTTTGAACTCTTAGGTGAAATGGACTTTGCACACACACACACACACACACACACACACACACATCCTCACTCCTGGTTCCTCGAGATTTTGGGACATTACATCATGAACCACAGCAATAAAATACCCATTAGTGTTTATGTGTGCAACTGTGTGTATGTGTGTGTGTGTGTGTGGGTGGGTTTCTCAGTCCATGATACTGAAGCAGTGTGTGCATACTTGCATGCCTACGTGTGTGTGTGTGTGTGTGTGTGTGTGTGTGTGTCTCTGCACAGTTAACAGGGCTACTTCTAAATTTTTCCACTGGAAGTCCTTCTGTTTCAATATTTCAACAGTGAGGTGAGAAAACTTGAATTAAAGGGCCATTCCACAGATTTTCCCACTGAATTTTCCAGCTTTCTGCTTGGTTATGAGGCATCCGGGCTGTAAATTGGCGCAAAGGAATATTGAAAATCAAGAGTTTGTGACATTTTAAATAACCACTGTGTGAATTATTTTAGTGAATTTATTGCTTTTAAGGTGATTTTCCAGCAGCACAAAGTGAATTTAAAGTCACCAACATGGGTCCATAAAACACCTTAAAATCATTTTCCTCTCAACATCAGTACAGAGAAAAGGTAGCAGTGTATCCGTGCATTAGTGCTTAAATTAGAAGACACATTAGTAAACATGTCATCCGCCATAAATGCTGCAGTTGCAGTTATACAAAGGTGAAAAAGGTCAAAGTTTCAAGTTTGTGTTTGCAAACTTCTCTATCTTTAAAATGTCAGCTTTTCAGGAACTTTTCATAAAGAAATTCATTCTTGTTTTTAGGTTGGAGTTTATCCTACAAGGCTTTGAAAGGGTTTTATAAGCTTCTAAGGTTTGTAGAATTTTCTCAACCCACAGAGAGACATGAAAAAACGAAAATCACCAAAATTGAAGATATTTTGTAGGTCCATTTGCATTGTCTGGTAGTCTTTGATTTTAACATGTGTGGCTCCCCCTATTGGCTGATTGTACAAATGATCCGGTGACTCCTTGGACCAATCGGTAAATAAATAAAAAAGCCTCAGGGGGGAAAACTCCAGAAAGTAAAAAAGTGCTGGATTTGTGCACCAAATTCCATGTCATTCCAACTTCCAGTATGGGAGATGTCAATTACATCTTTAATTACAATTTTTAATGTTGATCTGTAATATGGTTTTGGATCAATCTGCTTGACTTCAAGACATTGCCACCTGTTTGGATAATATTCTTGTAAATTTTGCATTGGAAGTGGAACAATCTAATCTCCGCTTAGATTATGATTATGAGATTATGAGTCAGTAATATAATAAATGACTTGCTATGATGGATAGTCTTAACAGCTTCAGAAGTGAAGAGGTCAGTGTGAGATCAGTGAGCAGTGTTTCTCAACGTGGGGTCCGGGGACCACCAGGGGTCCTTGAGGGAGTTCCAGGGGGTCCCCAAGCAAATTGATGAATTGTTAAACTTCAGCATTATTTCATTTACAAGAAGTGAACACAATTAGAGAATGTAGCTTCTCTGTTATCTCTCTACCTACAATACAGATAGTCATGGAATTCTGGACATAATCATATCTAACAATAAAAATATTTGCATATTTGGGCCCGAGACACAAAATCTCATCAAATGGGGGTCCGAGGCCCAAATGTGGACTAAATTAGGGGTCCTTGATATGAAAAAGGTTGAGAATCACTGATTTATAGTAACATTAAAAGAGCCTATGATGATAAATCTGCAGTTTGGACTGGATTAAAAGCTAGGAAGACAGAGATTCTTAAGATAAAAAAACATGTACAGAAACACAGACTTTTGCCATTTTGATTTTCATTCTATTTCTTCACAAGGCATTTGCCTCATTGTAATCTGAAATGAACACATACACATACACTTTGAAAAAAAATATTCACCTTAACAAGTGATGTAGTCTTGAAATCTTATCCGTAAAACAAGCGAATGAATCTGCCAAAGGGGTGAGACAATTTTACTTTTTTTAACTTTAAGAGTTCTTCTCAATCACATGATAACATCAGATCACTGCAGGATAATGCAAGATAATGTCTCATGATTCAAGGAAAAAAAAAAAGAAAAAAAAAAAGCTGAGCTGCACTGGAAACAAGGGAAAATATCTCACCCCATTTCCACATTTGTTTGTGTGTAGCCTTCCCAGCTCTGGTTAGTAGTGAGCTGCAGCACTGAAAAATGAACTACACATTTCATTATAGTCTTTTAATGTATCATTCATCCACCAGGTTACACGGTCATGACCAGTTTGAGGCTGGGATTAAGAAGATTTAAAGTAACTGTGAGTTCCAAGGTCATCCTATTCAATATAAAAAGAAAACAGTCAGTGGTGGAGTGTTTCACTTCCTTAAAACTGACAGTAGCTGCTTCTCTTATATATGACATATGAATAATGAATTTTTCTTCTTGAGTTGCTGATCATTTCCACATACGATGATATTAACATCACAAATGCTACGAACTGTGGGTAATTCTCTCAAGCAATGTGTGCGGGATTGCAAAGTCCGAGAGTCCATGAGTCCAGACATTGGGACTGGGCCAGTATCTGTCCCTGACCCTTGGCTTGGAACAGGAAAACCGATCAGGTTGAGATAAGAACTCATGTAAAAACAAATTTAGCGGTTACATGGTTACATGGTGGGATGGTCTCCCAGGCTTCACAGATTTCCAGCTGGTTTCTAGATTTAGTAAATAATTGCGCATATTAACAAATCCCCTAGACCATGGGAATTGCCCTTTAAGCGTTCTTCTTTCACCACTCTACCTAAAGGGAAAATACCGATATGAAATAGAAAAATAAATGTCTCACTTCTAAACCTTGATTTTGCTTCTGTGTTTGAAGTCACTGCCACTTTAACTCTGCAAAAACTTCATCTTTTAGTCCTTTTTGGCTCGTTCGGGTCCGGTTCCTGGTGATGTCATCGCCCCGATTCTCATTTTCCCGCTCGGTGGGGGGGGGGGGGGGGGGGGCAGGATATGACACGGAGCGGTTCCCACAGTGAGGTGTCACCGATCACGGCGGGCCAGATATTAGCACGGACCTCTGGGGCAGATGAATAAAACATATTCATAAAAAATTTAGAGCGAATATGACCAAGGCCCCCCGTGGGTGCAAACACACACACACACACACACTGTCACTTACTCTGTCTCACTGTCACACACACACACACACATCATAATTGTTCATCGATTTCCTGCCCGCCACAATGACAATGCTCCATTTCCTTTTCCTGCTTGTGTTTGAATTGACTTGCAGGGGAAACTTAGATCAGGTGAAGCTCAAGCAGAAATATTAAATAACTGAAATATCAAATAACTGATTTTATTTGAAACCCAGTCAGTGTGCAAGCTGCCATCACCAGTTTTTCCATTACCAATGACACAAGGCCTTTTTTTTTTTTTACACACTGTTTTAAAGGCTCGTTCTGCTGTTTTACTGGAGGGTAGACAGCAGAGATGGAGTGGGAAGATGAGAGAGAATGAAAGAGAGAGAGAGAGAGAGAGAGAGAGAGAGAGAGAGAGAGAAATGCTCTGAACAAAAAGGTTTCTATATAGCACCAGGAAATGGTTTCTTTAAGCTTGAACCATATCAGAACCCTTTATAGTGCTGTGAAGAAGAAGAAGAAGAAGAAGAAGAAGAAGAAGAAGAAGAAGAAGAAGAAGAAGAAGAAGAAGAAGAAGAAGAAGAAGAACCATGAAACTAGCAGTATTAAAGGAACTTTTTATTCTGTTTTGGACTGCACTAATATTACTTGAGTTATTGGTATATTTCCATGTCTCTTTATGCAGCAATGGAGGTAAAAAGCATGGTTTTAGGAATCAGATCTTGTGTGTGTGTGTGTGTGTGTGTGTGTGTGTGTGTGTGTGTGTGTGTGTGTGTGTGTGTGTGTGAGAACACATTGAAAGGCCTCCAAAGGGAGTTTGCTTAGTGTAATTATGGTGGAAACCTTGATTAGCATAATCTTATAGACTGTATTCCCACAGACAACCAGTTCTCTCTCTCTCTCTCTCTCTCTCTCTCTCTCTCACACACACACACACACAGTCCCGTTCCAACAGTATTCCCATCATCATTCCATATTTCTGCTACCCTGGTCCCTGGTGACTGGCATCGTTTGTCTATGTAACACACACACACACACACACACACACACACACACACACACACACACACACACACCCATTAGGCTAATGAAACACAAGAGAGACATACAGAGGCTCAAGCATGTGAGTGCACACTCTCGATTACATGGACATACACTCACTTACGCAACCACCACACACACACACACACACACACACCCATGAGAAAGTGGTCATCATAAGAGCGTGATGTCATCTCCTTGCTGTACAGACAGAAGATGGATTTGTTTTCAGACACAGTGAAGCCAGTCAGTCATTTCCCAAAGACAAGCTGATTGGTTTTCTACAGGCCACCGCAAGTGTGACGGCCTCCTGTCTTCACTGTGTGTGTGTGTGTGTGTGTGTCTGTCTCCTCACACACACACACACACACACGGCTTCATCTGTGTGTGTGACTGTGATTGCGTACATCGGCCATGTAATCCGGGCAGATTGCTGTGGTCTGTGTTTCCACTAGCTGAGCAAATACTTGGAACCAATGGCTGTGCTTGTTGTTGCTATGTGACTGTGACTGTGATTCACTGAGGCATGTTTCGCCTGAAGTGTTACAGTCAGCATTGCATCTGAAGCTGGCCAGTTTACAAGTGATGAGCGAAGGAAACGAGGAAGTGGAGCTGAACAATTCATCGAAAAAAATCGCAAAATCGCAACATGAACTTCTGCAATTTCCAAATCGCAGAAAAATTTGACTAAACGAGGTATTTTAGTGTTATTTAGAATATTGGTGAAAACCTTTCATCACACTCAAACTCAGTAAATCCTGTATACAAATATCTAGGGCTGCAACTAACGATTATTTTCATTGTTGATTAATCTGTCGATTATTTTCTCGATTAATCGATTAGTTGTTTGCTCTATAAAATGTCAGAAAATGGTGAAAAATGTGGATCAGTGTTTCCCAAAGCCCAAGATGACGTCCTCAAATGTCTTGTTTTGTCCACAACCCAAAGATATTCAGTTTACTGTCATAGAGGAGTAAAGAAACCAGAAAATATTCACATTTAAGAAGCTGGAATCAGAGAATTTTTACTTATTTTTCTTAAAAAATTACTCAAACCGATTAATCGATTATCAAAATAGTTGCCGATTAATTTATTAGTTGACAACTAATTGATTAATCGTTGCAGCTCTACAAATATCTACTTTTTTTTTCAACAAAATCACTTTTCTGTAAACAATTTTAAAGATATAAAAAATGTATGACAAGAAAAACTTGATATGAATCGCAGTTTCAACCGCAATTGCAATATTCTGCCAAATAATCGCAAATTACATATTTTTTGTCTATATATCGTTCAGCCATACAAGGAAGGGAAAGTTAGTTAATGTAATCTGATCCAAACCCATGGCCTTGACCTGTTTAGATTTACAGTACTGAATACAAAGTATGATTGGTGATGCACTTTGATTCATGCACTTTATTTTGAAATTTTTTTTTTTAAATTAAAAGAACCTGATCTGAACTCTCTCCTCGTCATTTTTGGATTGCATGGGAAAGATCGTTAAGTGAAGATATTCAGTTGTTTTTAAGTAACTCATTAATTATATTATAAATGAGACACTTTTTAACTTTTTTCTAGTAATTTGACCTCTGCTGTAAAATTGCAGCAAAGTAACAGTTCTGTGGACTCCCAGCTTGAGGCGTCTGGCCTGTGTGTGTGTGTGTGTGTGTGTGTGTGTGTGTGTGTGTGTGTGTGTGTGATGTCCCACAGACATAAATCGAATCACATACATGGCCTGTGTATGCTAATATCATCACTCACCCGGTCTCAAATCTAGTTAAATACTTGCTTTACGTAGAATCATCTCCCTGTTGTGCTGACCCGTTTTTCCAGGATGGGGCAAATAGGATTATTTTGTGTGTGTGTGTGTGTGTGTGTGACGCCAGGCATCAAACAGGCCACACACCACACACTTTTTATCATATCAAAGAAAGGTACACAGCTCCAGAACATTTCCACAGGAACAATAAAGCCGATTTTTTTCTTGAGTGGCCCAGATCTGATCTATTTTAATGTTGGTTTTAGTTGAAAAGCTTTAATATCTAAGAGATACGGGGTTCAAAATCACATCTTCTCATTCCAAAACATCTTTCACAGAATCCACATTACGACAGCTTCTCAGAGGAATGAATGGCTGCCATCCCACTTGCCCACAATTCAGGGTCAAAAATCGAATTCCCTGGTCCAGTTCCAGTCTTACCCATCTTTCCTACAATTGGTGAAAACCAAGAGTGTTGGCATCAGGTGACCGGTCAAGTCCGCCGGTACAACTCTGATCTCCTCATGATGTTGTCAGTACACACACAAGCATGGACTGAAGGAGAAAACATCAAACTTACTGCAAGAGAAATGTAGAAAAGCAGTTTAAAAACAGGCTAAAACAGAAGGTTTTTTTTTTTTTTTTACATTTCTCTCTAATACAGAAAACTCTCACATCTACAATGTCCGTTCGTACATTCTGTTCCCTGTAGCCTGAGGAATAGCAAGTACACACACACACACACACACACACACACACACACACACACTCTGTCAGTGCCTGTACCTTACCCATGAATAGTCAATCACCAGTATTTGCCAGAAAATTCTCAAAACCCTCCCAAAATAGATACTAAATTATTCATCATAATTCGTTTTTTAGTTTCAAAGCTGCACTAGGCAAGATTTCTTTTGTAAAAAAGAAATACACTTGTTTTATCAAAATCTCAAAGTAGGGCTGCAATAGATCTTTACAACAGCTGCTGTAGATTCACACTACTTGCCCAAATTATTATTATTTTTCAGGTATATAAATATAAAACTTAGTGAAGTCACGTAACAGGATTTCTGGGCTTTGACGTGTTTAAAATTTAAACAATTACTTCGCTGCCATTTAGGGCCGCCAATGTGTGAAATTGCCCTGGTGCAGCGTGAATGTGTCAGCACTAATCAATCGCAATTGCTTTTTCTGGTTTCTCAAGCCAACGCTGGCACTCTGACACATCGGCTGAGATCAGATAATCTTTTAAGACGTTGTGTCTTTGGGGAGAAAACCTGTTTTTAAATCAAATAACGTTTCGTCAGGCAGGGAAAAACTTTCCTCGACCCAAACACTCGGAGAGCCAAACAGATACAGAGGAGCGAGATCCAAGCTGTCAGGGTTCGAGACGCAACACACACCGATTAGCTTGGCCTCGGCTTATGATCATGTGTTTTTAGTCAGCTTTGCTTCAGCTTTGACACTGATCGGCTTAAACAGCACAGCAACTGAACCTTGATATGAGGAAATCCACCCTAAAACACAATTCATGTCTTGGGACTACTTTGCTTTTCACTGTCACTTTCTCTTCTTCTTGTTTCCGCATTGCATTTCTGACTGAAAAAAAGTGTTTGAGATTCCTTTAAAAAGTCAATCGATTTAGTTTTGATTGTCATTTTAGGATGGAATTCCACTTTAAACGCCAGTCATGTTTTTTTTTAAGAGATGCTTTAACAACTTATGATTTGATATTCCTTCACCATGCACTTGTCAAACTGGTTTGTGTAACTTGCCATTCTCTTTCTCAGGAAAGGTGTGTTAGTTGGCAGTAACTGTGACCCATGCAGTATTGAAGTCAGGGCTCACAAGAAGAAATCAAGCATCTTAATGTTCTCAGTTGAATCGTACTGAAATAAGGGAAATCATCACACCAGTTGCAGGTTTTTCTCACTTGTTTCACATAAAGTAAGATTTTGCAGTTAGTGCAATATTAATTAATTTGTAAGATTCATGTTTTTCCATGATATGAGTTCAGTCTGCATGGTTTAAAGGTGTAAATTCTACTTTAAACTTCAACTTTGTAACTGATTTTAACAGTGGAGGACACTGAATCCATTCTGATTTATAGGGAGCATCCAACATAAAACAGACTTCAGATGCTATTCCTACACTGATTTAAGGTGGATCTTCTGTTTCAACACTGACATAAACTGACTGACACCAACAATGAGAGATAACATAGAGTCCACAGTGATTAAAGCCTCAACCCAACATTTATTTGGCCATATATATTTTAAGTATATTCACATAGATGCTTGAAAAGTTTTGACTTGGAATTGACTTTAAATGGAAAAATAGTTTTTTTTTACAACATTCATAGCTCACTGTACCTCAAAATACATTCTTGCATTGTATTATTCTCAATATGATCAACATGTACTCTCTATTTGAACTTTCTATTTTCTGCTGTTGTGATGACTTTTTTCCCCCACAGGGATCATTAAAGTTTCATCCAACACAAACAAACAGCCCTAACAGCATCAGAACACATGTAAAACCTGTTGTATACTGTCAGTCCTTGTATCAAAAGCTCAGTCGATTAATTCAAGAGTGAAATTAATGACCAAAACTTAGATAAACTCAAAATACAGCAATTTCATGTGGGGCTTTAAAGGGAAAATCCACCCTAAACCTACAATCTGGGACACTTCAGCCTAGATTTGGTTGAGGACGGATGTTCCCTTTTAACTTTGACACTAATGGATTCAAACCACATGAAGTAACAGGATCCACATCTGAAACTATAACACTAATTAAAATGAACCAATCCAGTAAACCAAATCCCACATCTTTTGTTCTGTGCCGCCAAACAGCCAGGAAAAATGACACAGCGATCCCATGATGCCGCTGTCGTTCCGGGACGGGAGATGGAATGATGTGGGAAAAAATACAGAGTCAGAATCATTTCCAAGACATATCCTGGACATTGTTGGTCAAATGCATAAGGATATAGTCAAAATCAGAAGTCTCCCGTCATTGTAATTTGCACGCTGAGTCGTGATTTCACAGGACCAAGCAAAAGTTTTCCACGTCTTTTTATCATTTTCCTGATGTTTTGTCTGACTGGAAATCTAGTCTACAAAATTTCTAGTTTTTTTTCAGGATGTGAAATAGAAATGCTGGTATCCCTGTTGTTTGATTAACAAATACTACTTTTTTGTATTATTATTACGCATTTCATAAGCAATTGTTGAATAAACCACAAAGGGGGCATAAATCTAATGCATAAGTTATTTCTGTTTTCCATTACCGATTATATATTTGCCAGACATCCCATCTCATAAACCACTCAAGTCTCCTTTAAAGGGACATTAAGGCCTCTTTGATCTTTATCGACCTCTACTGGCCACCAGGAGGAATTGCAACAACACTGAAAAAACTTTCCTCCTCCTCCTCGTTTAATCGTGTTCATTTAGATTCATAATTTTTCAGCAAAATTTTGTTTTTAAATTACTACTGTACTTCTTTTACATCAACTCAATTGCCCACTTTTGGGACAAATCCAGTGTTTTGTTGTGTATTAGGCCAAACTGGTAGTGTGAAAGCATCTTTCTCAATTATCCTCTATGTACGTATATGGCAATAATGTAGTGTTCAGCATATTTATCGAGCTTGTTCTTGTGCTTTTGAATTGAAGTTTGAAAAAAGTCCTTTTTTGGTATGGAAGCCAAACGTATACAACTTTATATGGGTGCAGTTTATTTTATACGCACTAAAATATAATATTGCAGATTACCTAACTACAACTGCAGAATACTATTTAACCATATTTTGAGGAAAGAGCTTATGATCAAGTTTCAGCTGTTGTTGTAAATGACTTCATAGTTCTGTTGAAAGGCGAATAAACCACAAAAGCCCAGCGTGGGTGTGCTGTTAGCTGATCACATAAACACAGACTGGGAATCAGTCACAAGACGGCAGCAGTGACGAACCACCGAATGAAACTGATCAAACAGCTGACCGACAGTCAGTCTCTGTAAACATCTCTGGGAAAACATGTGTGTGTGTGTGTGTGTGTGTGTGTGTAATGTCACATTAACAGCAGGAGACAGATTATAAATACAATTCATACAAAAATATATTCATCAGTATAAAAAGAGTTAAAAAACAGCTTCACAGTAGTGACAAGTCACTCATCGTTCTCCTCTCTCCGCCTCCCCCGTCTGCCCTGGAGACAGAGATAGAGTTGGCTGGAAATATGTAAAAGTTCCCTTGATAGACCAGTTAAACCGACATATGTTTGCTGATATATTGGGCTGATAATGTCCTTTAATCAACAATGGGAAACATCAAAGTATCAGTCAGTCACTGCTGCCGACCTCTGATATGATGCAGGGTGATTGATTACATATTTATGGTAGAACTAAGGGAAGCCCTCAGCCTGAACTGATTCTAATGAGACTTTTGATCAGATTCCACCCACGTATGCATAAAGATGTTTATTATTATCATTACTATTTTAGTTTTAGTGTCTCATGATGGCCTGGATGCTGTTTCAGGGGCTTTTCCACCCGGACAAGAAACAAAAACTCAGCGGGGAAACACTGAATAACTGTCTTTTTTTTGGAATGAAAATACTGAATATCAACTCAAAATATCGGCTATGAGCAGTTTCAGTCTAAAAATGTTGGTATCCAAAAACATATATCGGTCAAAGTCTTATCAGGACAACGCAACAAAGCAGGGAATATATTGTTGGAAGGCAGGAGAAGAAGAATCTCCATGACAACAACCAAACTCCTCTGACCTGAAACCCCCCCCCCCCCCCCCCCCCATCGTTCACAGCTCAGAGTGCAGCGGAGGAGTGGAAGGGCTGGAGGACGGATCCCCCTGCGCTCGTCTGTCGCCTCCCTCCATACCTCCGCCCCTGCTCCTCCTCTCCTCTTCGTCCTCCTCCTCGCCCTTCTTCTCCTTGGACTTGGGCGTCCGCTGCCGGGCGTAGCCGGGTACCTCCTGGTCCATGACGGACAGGAAGTCGTAGAACGGGACCACGGGGGTCCAGCGATCCTCATCCATCATTCCTGCCAAAGAGAGAGATCTGTGATTATGATGTCACATTAGATACAGGATTAGACCGATATATCAGGCTGAAATTGGCCTTTTAACAAAAATCCGATATGGTCCACCTCCAATATGATGGGTAGTCTTTGCAGTTTTTTGATTACATATGTATTATATAGAAATGATCAATATTACACTGGCTGTCTATGGGAAGACCTTAACCTGAATTCTAATGCGACCATTTTGAGCGGATTCTACACAAGTTTGCATGAATATCTGTTATAATCATTATTGCTGGGTTTCAATGGAGAGTTTTAGGGTCCCATGATGGTCTAAAGCGGTGGTTCTCAATGTGGGGTCCGGGGACCACCAGGGGTCCTTGAGGGGGTTCCAGGGGGTCCCCAGCAAATCGCTAAATTGTTCAACTTCAGCATTATTTCATTTAGAAGACGTTAACACAATTAGAGAATGTAGAAGAATGAATATTTGATCATAGTTTCTCTGTTATCTCTCTACCTACAATACAGATAGTCATGGAATTCTGGATAAAATCGTATCTAACAATAAAAATATTCTCAGATTTGGATCAATGAGACAAAATCTCATCAAATGGGGGTCCGTGGCTCTAATGTGGACTAAATTAGGGGTCCGTGATATGAAAAAGGTTGAGAATCACTGGTCTAAGGCTGTTTTAGAGGCTTTTTCACCCTGACAACCATACAATTTTTGCATGAAAATGGTAAAATTGAAAGATACTGAATTTGGCACAAATATCGGCTATCGATTCAATCTAAAAATATCTGTATCGGCCTTCAAAAGCCCATATCAGCCGAACCCTAGTTTCATGACCTGGCTTGATAAGTAAAATCCAATCTAACTGGCAAAAGCATAAACATAAATGATCCTTGGTATTCTTGGCCATCTATCTAAGGACTGTGACAGTGAAATCACAGAGGGTCCAGTAGCTGCCAATGCTTCCTGGAAAAATCAAAAGCAGTGAATGTTCAAAAGTTACAATTCCAGCTAGTGAGTAGAGTTTGGGCTGATATTGCTTGCAACAAAACATAGCCTCAAGAAGTAAACACTGAGCCACTGGAGGCTTAAAGAACTTCTAGACCCCTAAGAGTTGCAAGGCTCTGGTTTCTCCACGGAGAATGTATGGAATGTGCTGGGATGACAATAATTGATTGGTTGTCGTGTCTCAGATAGATGGAGACGAGTCAGAACGAGACCAGTTATCCAGGCCTTCACCCGTACAATCTACAGGGTTCAAAGGTCAAGGGTTAATGACTCCAGATAATGAGTTTAAAGCCAGAGATTACCAGAAAGATCATCACTATCATCACCATCATTTAAAGACCCGTTTACGCTCATTACACATGCAGACCTGTAACTCAAGGCTTCTTGCACATACCTTTCACATCTCTTAGACAAGCAAAGCTCAGCTGGACTCTGTCACTGTTGTCCAAATAGCTAGTGGAGCACCATTGCATAACAATGTAAAATGGCTGACATATCCCTTTAACCTCTACACGCTGGGAGAAAGATGGTACAGACATTATCAGATAGTTCCACTTCTCTATAAATGTCCATAGTGGGAAACTTCCACCATTATATGTGCCTAGATAGCTGTAAAATCGATTTTATAATCGGTTTTACAGCGCTTTGCCACACTTGTTTTCCATATGAAGTCGTTAAAATCTTTCTATGCTCACAAATGAAAGTAGCAGCCGGCGTGCTCCATACATTAGTGCTGTTCCTAATCTATTTCACCTCATGAGATCCGCTAACTGCCTCGCCCCTTATCATTTAGGCTGGTAAATGTAATCATCACTGACTTAATTTATTCTTCTCCTTCTGACAGCTGAGAAGGAGTGGATTTCAACATGCTCCTCGATTAGCCCTGTGCTTTCTGTCCCTCTCCAGTTCGATCCCTTAGACTCAAATTCTCTCAGGTCTCGCAAGCACATTTTAGGCATTCAGCCTTATCCAGAGCAACTTACAACCAGTGCAACGGTAGAAAAAGCTGCAATTCCTAAGTCGACAAAAATGACAAGCCACCAAAAATAAGAGTGCAAAGGCCAGGGTCTTGCTGCCATTACAACACTCCTGTGATCACAGAGCAATCATGTAAGAGCGATGCCCCGGTTCAACCTGGCACGAAAATACGATCTGTATCTGGGTGAGGGGAAATGGTGTAAATGCATTGTGATGGAATGTGATGGGATCAGCCGGAGTCAGCCAGGTGGAATCCGATCTGTACAATCTGTGCCTTTCTCTGAGGAGAAACAACATCGCTGCCAGCAGAAACGTCATAGCGCACACAAAAAAAAGTGATACGTTGGGGTTTTTTTTGTGATGTTATTTGAATGAAGTAATTACAAAAAAAAAAAAACACCAAGAGATGACGAAGATAAGGGCATGATCGGATTTATCGTGATCCGGACGGCACATCCAGTGCTACGAAAAAGGAAGAAGAAGAGCTGCGGAGACAGAAAGAAGGGATTTCATTTTATTTTTAGAAAGCAATTAAGAGTGAGTAAAGGTGGGAAAGGACGTATTCTGGAGAAGGTGACGCGACGTGCTTCTTGAAAAGCTGAGTTTTCAAGCCGGTGGCGATAGACGAGGAGTGACTCTGCTGCTCTGACTGGAGCGGGGAAGGTCATTCCACCACTGGGAATCCATTAGGACATTTTTGTCCGGTCCCTTGGGTGGCTTCTCCAGAACCGCAGGTTGGAAACCCCAGTATTAGCTCAGAGCCATTAGGCCAGAGCATAATACTTTATTTAGCATGTATAGTAGTTGCATGTTTGCTGGTATACTGGTTTTGCTGGTATATTGGCTGGGCAGCATCATCTAGTTCCTAATCCTCCATGTACCATAATAATCCATGGGCCTTATCCTAATTGGGATTCATGTTTTATTTGCTTTACTCTTTTTTTCTGGCTTCTGAATGGTTTTTATAACTATGTGTTCTCAGTTTTGTCTCAACTGTTATGCTATTATAAATATTGGTGATTGCATACTATTGTATAATACATGTTTTCAAACCAAATAATATGGTTTGAATGTATAATCTCTTTTCTGATAAACAGTCATGCCAATAATTACTGAATTGCAACTGAATTGTGAGAAGAGTGACAAAGAAAAAGACAAAGAGAAAGACACAGAGGGCCCTGTTTTAATTTTTTTTGGGATGGAAATGAGCAAATTTAAAGATATTGAATGTCAGCACAAAATATTATCTGCAGCTTCAGTAAAAAATATCAGTGTTGGGCTTCAATTTTGCACTCTTCTCTCTCCACTCTCCTCTATTGTATTCTATTGCAGTGTATTCTCTTAATTCTACTACTCCCTCCTCCTTTACCTGCGGGTGGCTCGCTCCCGTCTTCAATCCCCTGGAGCCACTGCAGGACGGAGCGCGCCGCTATGGGGGCGTTGGGGGGGTAGTGGTAGATCTCCCCTCCGGACGGCAGGTGGGTGAGGACCAGCGCGGGGAGGGGGGGCAGAGAGCCCAGGTACGACTCCAGGACAGAGATACCAGCTGGAGTACGGCCCCTGCAAAATACACAGCATCAAAACACTGTTTACAGCAATCTGTTCATCTATCGGTGGATAGGAGAATAAAAGAAAAATATAAATGTTTAATGAAAAAGTTTGAATGGATGGATGGACAAATTGATTGACACATACAGGTGGATCCAGCAGGCCAGGTATCTCTCCGTCCGCCTCCCCCCCGCCTCCGCCGCCCCCCTCATCTCCTCCACCGCCGCCTCGTTCTCCCTCCTCCCCCGCTCGTCCTCCTCCTCGCCCACGAAGAGGAGGAGGAGGGCCTTGCCCGCGGAGAGGAAGGACGGCAGGCTGTCCACCGTCAGCTCGGGCTGCAGGGGTGGGGAGAGAGAGAGAGAGAGAGAGAGAGAGAGAGAGAGGGAGAGAGAAAATTAAGGGAAGAGAGGGACACAGTTGAATGAGAAATGTGAAGAATAATATATGAATGTATGTGAACAGTTCTCAGAAACACAAGTGACAAATAAACACAGAAACAATGATAGTCAGTAGACAATGGAGGCACACACACACACACACACACACACACACACACACACACACACACACACAATAACAGATGGGAGGGGATGGAATTATTTTTTGTTACTTAATTTGTTTTGTTATTTAATCATTTAATTGATGATTAATCTCTTGTTACATGCTTTGGCAATATTGTTTGTTTGTGAACTGTCATGCCAGTAAAGCACCTTGAATTGAATTGAAAGAGAGAGAGAGAGAGAGAGAGAGAGAGAGAGAGAGAGAGAGAGAATAATACAAGACATTTGATTGCATTGAATCTAATTGCCTAATTGTACCCTCTTTTACAAATTTAACATATTTTAACATATTTTATGTACGGGTATGTATGTATGTGTATGTATATATGTATATTATATATATACTATGTATACTATATAATATATAATTGTTTATTGTTCTGTTTTTTATTGTGCTTTGGCAATAACGGTTGATTATCATTCATGCCAATAAAGCTTATTTGAATTTGAATTTGAATTTGAGAGAGAGAGAGAGAGAGGGAGAGAGAGAGAGAGAGAGGACAGCGAAGAGAGGTGGAAAAGTGCAAAAATTACCCACTGATCTACACAGCATTACAAATAAATCTGGATGCAAATTCATCAAGAGAAAAAGTGTAAAAACAAGTAATAAAGAGAAAACAAAACACTAAAAAAGGAGAGCTGAACTTCTTCTTAAGCAACATCTGCATTCAAGACCGCCGGATCCGCGTCAGTCCACTGCGTTTGTTTACTGGAGCAAATGTGGACTCAATTTTCTATAAGGACAGAATTAATTTGGCCTTGGATGCAGTGAGGAAGCCTGACCCAGACTCACTGTGAGTGCCCATATGGTGCTTGTTATGTGTGACATACTGTGAACCGATTCCATACTGGCTCTAACGAACTTCCAAGAAGTTACACCCCCCTGACATTTATACTGTTGTTATCCAGAATGAGACTTAAATGCAGGCAGTACTCCAGATGATGGAATTAAGGTACCTTGACATTGAATTTTAGCTATTTAAGTTTAGTTATTACTCTTTGCCAGACAATTGTGGAGAAACAGTTTCAATATTGGCACTTCAGCTGACAAATATACAAGACACACACACACACACACACATACAGACTTACCAGTGTGTGAAGCAGTGCAGTGTTAATGTGTGTGAGCAGCTCTTCAGCAGAGGAGGCCAGAGGCAGAGGGGAGGGGGGTGTGTGAGTCCTCCAAGATGGGAACACCAGCACTACAGGCAGGTCCACAGTGTGCTCTGTGGCCCTGCACACACACGTACACACCAAAAAAAAACTTTTGCTACAGTGTCTGTTTTGTTATCATTTCCAACTGCAAGCACTTGAAGGGCTGTAAGTCATATTTACTACTTCAAACTCAAAAACAGGAGTTTACGGGGAGCACTTGAAGGCAGCGGAAGCCTCTCCAAATGTCAGACAACCTTGAAAACGAAGGGATTACGTGACTGAATTTAGTGTTGTTACCATTTCTCTGCCAGCCTGTCTGCCAGCAAACCAGTCAGCACCTCTCCTCTCAATGACTTGGCTGCTTCAGTAAACACTGCAACCCCTGGAAAGACACAGAGAGACATATCGCTCATTATATAACTTCATATCATTTCATTAGAGCTAGTAAGGCCAATGGATTTTAGGGCTCGAGGAGAAGGCCAGCAAGCCATCAATTAAAGGAGGTAAATGTAATTAGAACCATTATTTCCACTGGTTTGTACATAAAATTGGCCTTGGAAAAGTCATGCAGGGACATTTTGAACTCTGAGATATTTAAATGCTAAAATTCATTGAGCGGCTTGGCCTTTCCAGTGCAACTCGCTTATTATAACTTCATATAAATTCATAAATCTACTTTCCAGTACCATGCTCTAGGCCAGTGATTCGCAACCTTTTTCACTAATTTAATCCACTTTAGAGCCACGGACCCCAATTTGATGAGATTTTGCCTCTCGGACCCAAATCTGAGAATATTTTTACTATTAGATATGATTTTGTCCAGAATTCCATGACTATCTGTATTGTAGGTAGAGAGATAACAGAGAAACTATGATCAAAACAGTCATTCTTCTACATTCTCTAATTGTGTTAACTTCTTGTAAATGAAATAATGCTGAAGTTTAACAATTCATCAATTTGCTGGGGACCCCCTGAAACCTCCTCAAGGACCCTTGGTGGTCCCCGGACCCCACATTGAGAGCTTGCCTGTACATCCACACAGGCACACGCTTAGACACTTCAACTGGAATACATCCACTGCATATTTGATGGATTTTCCAGTGTTACATTGCTGATTGTGATTTGGGTGACGATTATTCTGCAACAGATCACGTCTTACATTTTGAAAGCCGTCTTTCCCACCCTGCAGTCCTCATGCTCAGCGAGGCCTGCAGCCAGGAACACACACCATGGCCTGGCTGGAAAATGTCCCTTATCTGATATATCTGACAAACCCAATAAGGATGTTTTTTACCTTAGAAAATAGCCCTCACATTTGGCTCTAAGGAGTCTGAGACAGGACACACTTGTGGCCTTAGATCTCCATTTTTAATACACTGTCATAAATAGCCTTTTGTTTTCACCTTGATTTTACTGGTTGTTGTATCCAAATGTAAGAGAATAAAAGTCTGATTTAAATATAATAAACAATCAAAACGAAGAAAATGAGAGGTATATACAGTATGTCAGGCCAACACACACACACAGTTCCAACCTCCTACCTGGGTGTGTGTGCGTCTTAAACAGCCCCAGTACTCTGTCAGGCCTGTAGCCCGCTAGATCAGGGAGGGGCACTTCTTGCAGGAATGATGTCACTTCCTCTTGGGCGGACAGCAGCATAGGGGACGCTGGACGACTCCTGGATCAAGAACAGACAAATAAGCAACAAAACATAGAAGCCACACACACTCATCCCCAGGCATCTACATGATACACGAATGAACGTCTCACAATACAAACGCCTGGTGGGCACTGTGCACATTAGGGCTTTGGCTATTGTTTCCATACATATTATAATAGACTAAAATCAACCTTTGTTTATGGAGCACTTATCAAAACAGTGCTTTACACGCTAAATAAAAATGTGAGCAATAAACCAAAGAATGTGAACAATAAATAAACACAGCAGTCTGATTCCTACAGTTTGAAGATGCATTAGTAGAGAGATGGCCAAGATGATTTTAGATTCTCCTACTGTGTGTGAAGAGTATAGCAATAAAAACAGTCCTCAGATCTGTGTGTTCTTATCATCATTTCCTTTGGATTCTGATAGGATGATGATATGAATATGATGTTTGTGTCCAATTCTGCTCTTTGTTGTTATTTTCATCGCCTGATTTCTGTCTTTGGTGCTGCTGTCATTTCATTACATTCCTTTACTTTAATCCACAGCTTGGTTGAGTGAGTAAGACTCACAGCGTGATGAAGCGATGCAGCGCCTCACTACCCAGCATTCCCCTGTAGCGCTGGGCCGACTCCTGGGGGCGGAGCAGCAGGACGCTGGGGAAAGCCGCGATTGGCCGGAACGGCGTCGGGCGGGAGCCGATTGGCCGAGCGGCGCAGAGGTCTGTCCATTCGCCGCAGTCGACCGCGCCCATCTGCACATCCACAACCTCAGAGTCTGAAGAGATTCATTCATTAATCTGTCAATCCATTAAAGAACACAGCTGACTATCTATCTATCTATTATCCAATATGTTGGGAATTACTGATTACTGACTTACATCTTTCAGAAATGATTTAAACAATGACATTGATGCTGCCAGCCTAAGTCATGATTTCGTATAATGAATAACTGGATAATTATAGTAACTCACTGAATAACAACTAATGGAATATCTTCCAAGCATGGAGGTGAGAAACTTCCCAGCTGCCTTGAATGCACCATGAGAAGAGACAGGTGTATCTGCGCTCTCATCTTTACCTGCCAGTCGCTCTGCTACTTCAATGAAGGAGCTGAGAAAAGCCATGGAAACAGCGTCCCCTGGTGGCAAAAAGAGAGACTACAATTAATCACATGGACATTCATTTAAACTTGATCTGATCATGATCATATCGAGGGCTTGGAGCCAAAGGGGCGTACGTGCGATTTTGGGCGAATATGAGTATTATATATCAATTGAAAGGTCTCAGTGAGATCTTTTCAGTGCCAAAAGGACACAACTGAAAACATGACCCATAAGCTTTAAATAAAGAAAAACTGAAAGCCAGTAAAAACAGTAAAAGTAGGGTTTTGTTTGCTGCCAAAAGGGCGTAACTGCACTTACGCCCTTTTGACACCAAGCAAAACCCCACTTTTGACACTGAACAAGCATTGTGGGTAGAGGATTCTAACAGCACTTAGGTCAGCTCAAAATGCATGCTGACGTAAGTAATGCTAGCATGGCAGCATGATCACATCATTTTTAGTATCCTATTCATATCCTAATTAATATTCTAGATCAATATTAGATGAATGTAAATATGCTAATATTCCCATGAAATACTTAGGCCTATAGATTCAAAATGTTATTTTATAATGTTAGGAGTGTGAACTGGTCAAGATGAGCTCTGATAGTCAGACTGCTGGTAGCTGAAGTTCTCCCTCAGTGTTATGAGGAGTTTTACAGGTCTTTGAATGTGTCCCAGGACACATCAATAAGTGATGCGTCCTGGGACACATACAAAAATGTATTATACTAGCAAAAGAAAAAAAAGTAGTAGTTCAGAATCAAAAGTAGTTTCTTATGTCTATAGAGGTTTATTAAAAAGGTTTCTTAAAAGTTTTTAACAGAAAAAATGTATCAATCAATTTGATATGTTCCATGTCGCCCACAATTTTAAAGGCCTTGGTGAAAGTTGCTGAGCATTACTTCAAGATAAAGATATTCATTCTGATCTTGTTTTATATTTCGGTGTTGACTGAAGTGAAATTGCTAGATTTGTATTAAAATGAATGTGTTTTACAATTGTTTACTTACATACGCCCATATTCTGCATGGCTGTATTGGGACAATGTTTGTGCCAAAAACATGAAATACATGAACTGTATCTAGAGTGTATTGAGACAGAACTCACACAATACAGACACAATAAACCCAAGAAGAATAAGACTCAAGACATGGATATTTTCAAGTTAATATACAAAGAGTTGAGGTGACTTACATTTGAGGTAGAACAGTGCCACTGTGAGGCTGTTTTGTGCCACTGCGGTGTGGAAGTTGTCAGCGGTGAGCTGGGTAATCGAGTCCAGGTCCAGAAGCTGGCCTCGATTTCTGTAGACGGACTCCCCGACTTCATCGTCCAAGATGTCTGGAGAGAGACACACACACACAAATACATACAGATGCACTGGCATGGGAAAATATATTTATACATGCACACAAACAAGTGGTAAACACTCAAGACTCTGCTGTCACTCTCACTCTCTCTCTTTCTCCACATCTTCTCCTCCTCCTCTTCCTCCTGTCTGATCACTTTCTCTCCTTCGCTCTTATCCTCTCTCTTGTTTTTCCGCCTTACCAAGTGTGGACCAGTTCTCCTCCTCCTCCTCCCCTTCTTCTTCGTCTCCTTCCTCTTCCCCCTCCTCCTCCTCTCTCTCTCGGTTTGTGAAGAGCTCCATGACCTCCTCAAGGTTGGTCAAGGTCACATATTTCACCTCTGACCCCTGGGAATAAACACACACACACAGAGGGGTAAAACACACACAAACAGGTAAAACTAATAATGGGAATAGTACCATGTATATTTGAGCTCCATACCTGCCCTGGCAGCCTGTAAGCAGCGTTGTATTCCTCAGGGGTTTTCACTGCTGGACTCTCCCTAGTAACACATGCACACACACGCACACACACACACACACAGAGGATGAGAGGATGAAAAATATATGGATTTACAGCATAAATACAGGATGTACATATGTCCCTACCTGTGCACCAGCAGCAGCAGGGCGAGGCCCCGGAGCCTCCAGGCCAGAGCGGTGGCCGTGTCCAGGTCCAGGCGCTCGGTGCCGGGCCGCGAGAACAGGAAGAGCTGGGGGGTCTGGAGGTGGGGGGGCTGGGGAGGCTGCACCGACGTCGGGTCTTCATACACGTCAGACTGTGGCGGTGGTATAGAGCAGTGATTCTCAACCTTTTTCATATCAAGGACCCCTATTTTAGTCCACATTAGGGCCACGGACCCCCATTTGATGAGATTTTGTCTCTCGGACCCAAATCTGAGAATATTTTTACTGTTAGATATGATTTTGTCCAGAATTCCATGACTATCTGTATTGTAGGTAGAGAGATAACAATTCATCAATTTGCTGGGGACCCCCTGGAACTCCCTCAAGGACCCCTGGTGGTCCCCAGACCCCACGTTGAGAACCACTGGTATAGAGTATACAGTCATTATAAACACTATTCACCCCCTCCTTGACTTTTTCCTGCTGCAAAATTAGTTCAAAATACATTCCTTTGGATATTTTTTAAATTGCTCTAATTTGACCTTTCTTGCTAGGAAGAATCATAATTAAGGTGTACTGTCCCTTTAATACGTCTTAATGGGAACTTGTAGGATGTAGGGCGTTGGGTATTCTGTCACTATTACAGATGCCGTTTGGTTCCAGTTCCTCTGGTCCAAAAGAGAAAATAAACTATCATCCCTCCTTCACCATATATAAAAGAACTACCAGTGTACTTTCTCTTCTCTACTTTCACTAGGGAAGTCAATGAAGAAATCAGACAGAAAAAAAACACTTATCAGCCACTATACACGGGGTTAGAGGCTTGTGACTGGGCTGACTTCAGTATTACACACTGCTGATGCTGGGAACTGAACCAGCAGCGCTTTAACTATTGCCTACTGTTAGTGTTTGAGTGATTAAGAAATTGAACACAGCCAATGGGGGGGTTAATCAGTCTATCTGTCTATTTACCACTAGCGGAGCCTCCATGAGCTGCAGGAAGGAGTAGAGGCCGAGGGTGGACAGGGGTTTCCTCATGGGGGTCAGAGGGCAGCGGTCGGCCGGCTTCGGGGCCGCGAACCCCCGCTGAACCCCGCAGTGGAGGAACCACGCGCCGGACGAGCGAGAGGACGGACTGACACTGAGAGAGAGAGAGAGAAGGAGAGAGAGAGAGGGGGTTTATTAAGGTCATGAACTCTCTGTGACCCTGCAACCACAAAGCTAACAAACCAGAGAATGGACTCAGAACAGTCTCAGAGGAACGACAAAAGCAACAGTACTAACCACAATATAAGGAAAAGTAGGATAGAATAGAATAGAATAGAATAGAACCTACCCTAAGTGTTCCAGAATGGGCCCTCCAGTTGTGAGGATGAACTGGTACTTGGCTCCATACACAAACACTGTCTCCATCAGCGACCTGTGCTCTAAGCAATGCAATCAGTGCAGACAATATGATTAATTAATCAGCTGACCCATCAGACTGTCTCCATCTCCAGACAGTAACATGAATGAGTCAATTAATCAGTCAGTCAATACATCAGACAGAAGGAAAGAAAGAAAGAAAGAAAGAAAGAAAGATACACTTAAACTAATTGATTTCCAAACAGCCCCAAGTAACCCAGCAAACCAATCAGTAAGTCTTTACTTGACCAATATGACATCAAAAAATGCCTTTTCCTCTCCATCTGTTACTTCCCTTCCTCCCTCCATCTCTCTCTCTGTCCTCCATCCCTCCCTCCTCCGCACCTTGCGTCCCCAGCATCTGGACGTATCCCAGCACCATGTCCGTCTTCCCCCTGGCCGTCCTCTCCAAGGCCTGGAGGTCCGCGTCCGACTGGACGTACCTCACCTCATCGAACAGGATGGCACTGAAAGAGAGAGTACTTTAGTTGCTCATATTTCATGCTTTCTGAGATGAAAACATAGACGTTCCATTGCCAATATTCTGATGCACCGAGTAATGGCCATACAAACATGAGAGAGGCTTCTACATGGCCGTATACGTCATTATAGGACATTTCTGGGAGGTTATGGTGGACAGATTCCAAGTAAATGTAATTCAGGTGATGTGATTTTCCCACCCTGGCTTTTCCACCCTGCCCAGGATAAAATTCCAGAGGACACAGTGGATACTTGCCAAGGTTATTATCGTTAACGAAAACTAACCAAATAACGAAAACTAGGTGTGAAAAAACATTTTCGTTAACTGAAATAAAAATAAAAACGAGGCTTTACAAAAAAACGATAACTAACTGAAACTGTATTGTGTGTTTACAAAACTAACTAAAATAAACTAAAATTATAGAGAAAATGTCTTTAGTTTTCGTCTTTGTCAATTTATTTTTGAATCTTGCCCCTGACAAATACCCCATATTACAAACAAAGACTAAAACTAACACTGAAACTAATAAAAACTAAACTAAAACTAAGCATTTTCCAAAAATAAAAAATAACTAAACTAGCAAACCCGCTTTAAAAACGAATTAAAACTAAACTGAAATTGAAAACAAAAAGTCAAAACGAAATAAAAATAAAAACTAATGAAAAATGCAAAACTATAATAACCTTGATACTTGGGAGTGTTTACTTACAACAGGACATGGGAGACTATGGCGTTGACATCGAACACGGTGTCCACGTCAAAACTCTTCAAAACCTCACCACTCCTGAGACAGGAAAGAAGGGGGGGGGGGGGAGGGGGAGAAACATAGAGAGAGAGATCAAAAAATCAGCAGCTACTGTACTGCCATCTTCACAGCAGATCTCACAAGCAGAGAGATAAAAGCAGAGAGATAAAACAGTTTTATCTCTATGGTTCAGAGATCCTGAATGGAGCTTGATGGTGGCATCGTTCTGAGGTAAGTTGTTTGATCTATGCATGGACAACACTGTAATCTCAGCTCAATAGATTCCACTGGAAAAGATATACACACTTGATCAGGTCAATGGAGCTGCAACGATTAATCGATTAATCAATTAGTTGTCAACTATTAAATTAATCGCCAACTATTTTGATAATCGATTAATCGGTTTGAGTAATTTTTTAAGAAATATAAGTCAAAATTCTCTGACTCCAGCTTCTTAAATGTGAATCTTTTCTGGTTTCTTTCCTCCTCTATGACAGTAAACTGAATATCTTTGGGTTGTGGACAAAACAAGACATTTGAGGACGTCATCTTGGGCTTTGGGAAACACTGATCCACATTTTTCACCATTTTCTGACATTTTATAGACCAAACAACTAATCGATTAATTGAGAAAATAATCGACAGATTAATCGACAATGAAAATAATCGTTAGTTGCAGCCCTACAGGTCAACAATACCAAATCTCACTATTAATACCGCCACTACTACAGCTGACTTGCCTGTCTGTAATCAAGGCTTTTGATCAGTCAATAGAGCTTTACCTGTAGATATAAGACTATGTTCTGTACATGGCAAGTTAAAAGCTAAGTAATGTCGGCTAGGGGAAAGCTATTTACTGCATTAACAGTAATTACTAAAATCTATCTATCTATCTATCTATCTATCTATGACCGACTTCTAGAAAGATTTCCCATTTGACAGAAGTGAGACTGAACAACTCTTTGAATTTAAATTGATGCAAAAAGACGTGGATGCTGGATTCTGTGTTACCATGACGATGAACACAGGTTGCTATAATGAATGATTTATTAAATGATTGGCCTAAGCCAGCCTCATAAGTCATTGGCTCTGTCCAAACATTTGCTCAACAGAACAAATACACAGCGTAGCACATGACAAGATCTGAACTCATGACAGTTGTAAGTCAATACAGGATCCAATAAAGGCATGAATAACTTTCTCCTAGTTCTGAAGAATTATGTAACAGACTGAAATCCTCTTTGTCCAATACTGTAATGAATCTCATCTATTTAGACAATGTCAGTGTAGAGTGTGGAAAGGTTTGAAGCATCATGTGGCCCAAATGTGCATCATGTTTTGGATTGGTGCAACACAGTTTTGGTCAATTTTGACCATTCAAAATGACAAGATTGTTCAAACATGTGGCTGAAAGAATACCATAAGACCTGCCAAGGCCTTGCAGATCACTTAAGTTAATAAAATTATTTGGTTTGAAAGTTCAAGTTCACTTTGAAAGGCAGATAGCAAACGCTTTTCTCTGTAAATGTCTCAAAAAGGCTATCTCCTGACAACATTTACATTCTTTTGATGGCAGAAGACTGTAGTTTGTGGGTTTAAAGTGTGGTACCTGAAAAGATAGGCTTTCTTCATTAACTTCTCTCCTGTGCAGAACTTGGCCACCAGCTCTCTACTGCAGTTTACCTGCGGGCAAAGCAACACATGAGTGTCACCTATCTATCCATTCACAGCACTAAGTTTTATCTATTCCCTCAGTTATCCACTCATTTATTCATCCATCCACTCACTCATTCACAGACATTCTTCATACTCTTCAGTTCACCTATGGGCAAAGTGACGAGGGATTACGAGTGATCCCTTCATGTATTCTTTCTTACCTTCCTTCAGTAATTCCTCCTTCTTTCTTTCATCTTTTTCATTTACCCATGCATCTCTCCATCCACTAACACAGAGTGGATATCAAAATTCTCCCGCCTTTAGTTACCTTGGCGACGGAGATCCCATAATCGTGCAGCGCTTCGGCGGACTTCTCCAGCTGGGCTAAGAAGAGAGAGATGGTGGGAGAGACTGGAGAGGGGAGAGGGGGGAGACGGAGAGAAATGCTGTTGTCACTGATCAGCAGGTTAAAGGGCAATTGGAGTTTTTGCTTGTTTTTTTGCCCTGACGTTTGAACTCCTTATTTTTGGTTGCTTATAATTCTTGGAAAGCTTCTTCTACTGTTGAAGAACTGTAAGTCACTCTAAATGAGCTAAATGTCGCAGATGGAAAATGGAAATGTCCCTCTGAGCAGCTTACCTTGATGCCCAAAGTAGACAAAGACGGCCTTCCCAGAATTCAATCTCTCCCTGAAGCCCTCGGCTGTGTATTCGATTAGGTTTGATGTGTTTGCCGTCACCGTGCATCGTCCCGGGCTCGCCCACAGCAGGAACACAGCGATGCACATCCACTTCATGGCGAAGAATTGTGTCTGCTGCGCTCTCTGCGAAGAAAACGTCTTTGCTATTAAACTAGGGGATGCAGAAGTATGATCAGGACAAAACAAAAACAGCAGAGAATCAGGAGAGAAAAGCAGGAAAAGCTTTATTAGAAATGAATGGAAGTGTTACACCTTGTTATTAGATGTAAAGGTGCTATATGGATCATAGGAAAGCAGTAGCATTTAGTGTATAGTGTATAGTTAATGTACTTTGTAGGTAAAACAAATATATATAATAAATATATACCTGAGTGTGTTTTTTTTTTTTTATATTTTTTAGCAAGCTTCTCTCTTACATGACCATATTTCTGTACAAGTAACAGTTAGCATTGTCCCATTACTCCAATGCAAGTCAAATGTAACTGAAGTGGCCTAACTGGAGAAAGCAGTATCCTCTTTCTACCTCTGCATTAGCTAGGGCAGTGGTTCCTAAAGTGAGCTCTGGGGTCCCCCAGCAAAATGGCATTAGTATAATTTCACTATTTAATTTGGGGATAGGAGAGAGAGGGAGAATGGTATAGGACTGTGTCTGTGGCCTATTGTTCATCTATTTGTAGGACCTTGACATGAAAGTGTTTGGGAACCCCTGAGCTAAGAGCAACAAGCGAGAAAAAAGATGCTAGTGTTACCTGGGTGAGTCGAGGTAGGATTCAACTTCTCTCTCTCTCTACACTTTTTACAATGGCTCTGTCTCTGCAGGTGCAATTAATGTTAACAACTCTAGTTAAACTAGTCGCAAATGATGAAGTCGCGCAGAAAACATGAATCTTCTATGAGAAGTAAATGGCAGCTGTGTATCCTAAAAGTCTAAACTCCAAGAAAGTCCTGTAGGTAGTTCTAACGTTATTACGTTTAATAACAGCATGAGTTAGCTTTTTAGCTAACGTTATCTTGATGATGTCCATACGTTTCAATGGCGTTTTGTTAGCTAACATTCCTGTATTTAGAGGCTACATGTCGGCATATTTTCCGCGGAATGTAGGCCAAAGACATTGCTAGTTTACAAAGTTAGGATATTTCGCCAAGTTTTACACTGAAATTTTAAGGATATGTCACAAGTGAAAGATGTTCGCTTGTTCAGGGAATTAGTGTCAAGGTACCAGAGTAAAAACAACTTCCTGTCATAGTGTTAAAATAAAACTTTAATTGGCGAATATGTGTTGCCACGTTTTTGAGTAATACAAAGTACTGAAGTGAAAAGGGGGGAATCTGTAGTAAATAAAAATGCAATTGTTGTCTTTTCATTTCGAAGGTTGTTGTTCTGTGCTCGCCAATAGCTACTTATTCTATTTTTCAAGTCAAATTTTACGCTTTTATTTTGAAGGTCGGACTAAGTCGACCGACTATCTCTCGCTACCTTGACGAAGCTTTCTGTAAATTGTTTTGATGTCCCTCTTCCTGCGACACAAGCCCACGTGCTTCGATGAGCCAATCAGATGAAGGGAGTTTTTGACTGAATTAAATGACGAATCGCATGGGAATACGGGGGCGGGGCGCTTCTACAGCTGACATCATCACAAACCAATCGAGTGAGAGGGTTGTGGGGGCTGGGTGGGACGCATAGCCAATGAACTGGCACATAGGGTAAGTGGGCGTAGGCACGTCGTTATCTTTGGAGCTTAGCGCGGAAACTGGGTGGAATCTGTGGCTCCGGAGCGAGGCGTTTTGACGCGAAAGCGAGCCCGCTGTTGAGCCAAAATGGCGCCCTACGGAGAGCTAGTTTCCGTATTATTCGAGAGCAGGGAGGCGGGTCCAAAACTGCACTCCACAGCTGATTTGGAGGTTTCCCCCCCCCTCCAAGTTGTTTTTTGCAGAGAGAGAGAGCAGCTTTGCAGAGATTCACAGGGGGACCTCTCTCTGTTTTTTCGTTCCCCCCTCTCTTGTTTTTGTCTTGTTTTTAGCCCAGCGTTTTTTAAACCCCCCTCTTTCTCCAACCAAACAACGGACTTACATCCCAGTACAGTTCATTATGCCACTTCTTTTCAGCATAAACTGCTTTTATCGCATTTTTTGCACTGGAATACCCTCGTCTTTTCCCCTCAACCACGGTGAAATTAACCCGAGTTTGACCTAATTCCAGTGTTTTTACCTTCCCGACACCCCGCGAGCCCGTCAATGGAGATGTTTTCGGCAGGAAAGGAGGTCAATTCCCATTTGTTTACCTCAGTGAAGGAGTCCCCCGGAGCTGCAATCTCCCCAACACTGGAGCTCAGTCTGACTATCATCTACACCGTCCTCTACTCGTTCCTGTTTATCTTCGTTTACCTGCAGCTCTGGCTCATTCTGCACTACGGACACAAGCGCTTCAGCTACCAGAGTGTGTTTCTGTTCCTGTGCTTGCTGTGGGCAGCGCTCAGGACAACACTCTTCTCCTTTTACTTTAAAAATGTGGTGCAGGCCAACCAGCTGCAGCCCCTGGCCTACTGGCTGCTCTACTGCTGCCCAGTCTGCCTGCAGTTCTTCACCCTCTGCCTGCTCAACCTCTACTTCACCCAGGTAGGACTGCTGTGTGTGTGTGTGTGTGTGAGGGAGAGGGAGAAACAGGATGGAGAGAGAAGGAGGTGTGTGTGTGTGAGTCTGTGAGTGTGAGACAGGGAGAAATAATGGAGAGAAAGAGGGAGAGCAAAGGTTGTGTTTGTGTGTGTGTGTGTGAGAGAGAGAGAGGGATGGAGGGAGAGATAAAGAAAGCGAATGGAGATATAGCAAGGTGTGTGTGTGATAGAGGATAAAGAGACAATGTGAGAGAGGATGAGAGGGTGTGAGGTGTTTGTGTGTATTTGTGTGTGTGACCTGATTTCAGAAAACAGCTGACGTTGCAATACTGCACTCATTGTATTAATTTCACACGGTTCTACTTTAATCTATTTACTGTTGACTGAAAAAATATAATCTATTCTACAGCAGATAGCATCCATACAGTGGATGTGAAGGCAAATAGAATAGTAGTCAATTGTATTCTATTGTATGGAGTCCAGGCCAACATGGCTGCAGGTTGTTTAGGGAGGATTCATTGTAATCTCTGGTACCGACATCGCCCATTAATTCCCAATTGACGCTGACCAAGGACACCTAGCAACCATAGACAGCCTATCTGCCCACAAATAGCTCCAAGGACAGTTAATGAACTGTAAAGGTGCTGTGTGTAGCAGTTCAACATCAGTCAATCATTAGCACAGTCATTTTGAGACATTAGTATAATTACTGTAAACAAACGAGACCATGAGAAGAGACTGAAGGCCTCTGCTGGCCTCTACACAGCATTTTACATCGGCTCCGTCTCAAACCCAAGCAAGCTTCCTATCTACGTAGCATTTTCTAGGTAGGAGGTCAACATTTTCGAGTTCTGTCTCATTGTGGAAGGGCACATAGGGAGCATCCCTTTAAAGGAATAGTTCACCCGAAAATTTAAATTCTGTCATCATCTCCTCACCCTCATGCCAGTTGAAACACAGGTGAAGTTTGTCCATATAACACACAGGGAGGTTGCCAGCACAACTCCATAGCAGCCTTCTCCAAAACAACTGAAGTCAGTGGGGACCAGTTCTTCAGAGTTCCAAAAAGACCTACAGTATATTTACACCATCATTTAGTGCAAATCTGAACTACAGCTGATTGATTTGCAACAAATAATGGTGTATAGGTCTTTCTATTCACAGTGTGATTGTTTGGCTGTTTTTGTTTTGGAACTCTAAAGAACAGGTCCCCATTGACTTCAGTTGTTGCTACCAAGTTGTGCTGGCAGCCTCCCTGTGTGTTATATGGACTAACAAATTTCACCTGAGTTTCATTTGGCATGAGGGTGAGTAGATGATGACAGAATTTTCATTTTTGAGTGAACTATTCCTTTAAGATACCTTGTTTTAGCCGGTTTTGAATGAAGTAGGCTATACAGTGGTTCCTTAGGCGTGGTAGGACATCCCACAACACCTTGCAACATCGGCAAAAAAGAAGATTAATTTCTTTTAATCTCTTTTGAAAAAGCTGTTTGATTATTCTGGCTGTTAGCAGAGTGTAACACTACCTGCAGTCACAGTAGCAGCAGTAGTAGTAGTGTTTGAAACAGTATTGCTCTGTCACTATTGGACAAAGCTGTCAAGTTCAGCTGCAGACAGCTTTTCTTCATCTGCAAATGAGGAAATGAGGCGACCGTGGTCCACAGCCTACGTGCTCGGTCGTAGAGAATGAGCAGACTTTTGTCAGTTTATTTTGGGGTTTTTTTGGTTGGTTGGTTTATGGTTGCCTGTGGTTTGAAAGCTCTTTAAATTGGGTTGAGAGATTTTAAGATAAAAGCTTGTGTTGCAGTCCAGGCCTCCATTGATGTGACCAGTGTCCTGTTCAATATGTGGACAAGATTCAGCCAAATGTCCCCGTCAGCTACATCAGCTACATGTTATCACAAACCGTGTGTGTGTGTGTGTGTGAGAGAGAGAGAGAGAGAGAGAGAGTGTGAGTGTGTGTGTGTGTGTGTGTGTGTGTGTGTGAAAGAGAGAGAGCGAGACAGTTGGTCAGTCACAGTTGTTTAACAGCTGCCCACTCCAAATATCAAAGGCCAGTTTGTATCTCTCTCTCTCTCTCTCTCTCTCTCTCTCTCTCTCTCTCTCTCACACACACACAGAGACACACACACACACACTTTGGGTAGTTGGCTGAATGACTGAATTAACTTTGTAGTCCCATCAGCTGATCTGTGACCATTCAAAGTCACTCTCACTTTCACTCTTAGTCAGGTGAAAATAGGCCACAAATGAATCAAATTGTTCAGACTTGTGTAACAGCAGCAAAACTAACATACATGTACAGTTCAATGCCCTGAACATATTTAGAATTGGAGCCATCGCAAAAATGGTACTGATCAATTGAAAAACATGAATCTACACCTATGTTTTGATGGCAAATAAATGCAATAGTGTTGAGTAAAACATCATAAACTTCTGTAATCATCATATACATTCAATGATATTGTGTAAAGAAATACAACAAAATTGCAATTTTAAGAGAACCCAAAACATTGCCATTTATTTATTTTTTTCATTTACATCCACCTTCTTAGAAGCAGACAGAAGGATGGAAATAGTGCAAATGTAACAGCTTGTCAGGGCAATATGTTAATGTACAGCAGGAAGGGCGAGTCACACACACACCATAAAATGTTATAGAGTCATGTTACTGCAGTGACCAAACTTGATCCTACAGAATAAAAAATGCGTATTGAATGCTCTTTGGCCAAGACTGTGACCTCCAACCTGCTGCAGCTGTGTTGTTCTTGACCTCTGACCTCTGACCCCTCTGGTGTAACACATTACAGCAATGTTGTTACTTTCCCAGTCATGAGTTATCTCAGTCATAATATTACAGTTACCAATCAAAAAAAACAAGTCCCCCTCTATCAGATTAATGACTATGGATCGGTCCAATACTGATGTAACTCTAGCCTAATTAGCCTAATAGGGGCACTATAACTATAATTAAAGGTCAACATTTTTTAAACTTTGAAAGGCCACAACTGCTACACCAGTGGGCCAATTTAGATGAAACTTGGAGCAATGATGCACCTTGTGACTGATTGGCCACTATGACACGACCTGCCATCTGACACACCATCATGGAAACCCCTGTGTGTATGTTTGTGTGTGTAGCATGTTTTCTGATGAGTCAGGCATGAGTCGTGACATGTGATTTAGTTCCCCTTGTTAAGATTTTAACTCATTCAGAGACACAACCTGCAGTAGTGATTAATAAAGGGGGCGGAAAATGGTCATATTGGCCTTATCAGTTATCATTCGCAATACATTTTGAGGACTAGGTGGTTATTTGCTGCATTGCTTAAAACATTTTTGAAGCCATCGCTTATTATAAAATCACTCAGACTCTAACATGCAAGCACACACCTTTTAATAATGGATGAAAATGGTTTTACATAACCACACCACTGTTCAAATCAAAGCCTGCATGTGAATAAATTGTTGATTTAACTGAATTTCTGTGGCTTTTTGAGGCAAAGCAACCACACACACACACACACACACATACACACAGTGTATGAACAGGCAGTGTGCTGTTGGCTGGTTGCTTCATTTCTAGGTTACAAATTACCGCCCTCTGGCCTACATTCTCACACAAAAGGGGTTGTGTGTCTGAGTGTGTGTGTGTGTGTGCGTGTGTGTGTGTGTTTAGTTAAATTGAATGTTGACATTGTTGAGCAAGTTTCAGGACCTTTGGGTCCGTTACACCTATTGTATAATATCAAAAACACGGGGTCATTAATATGAACATTTGAAATGTTTAATAGATAATGAGGCTTTCATCAGACTGTCTGTCTGTTTGTATTTGTGAAGAGCTGAATATATATTTTGACAAACATCGCTTGGAAACAAAATGCCATTCTAGGAAGTGAGTGAGCTGAATCACTGGAGACCAATGCCCCATCTTTTCCACACTTAAATAGGACTTGTCTACGGATGGAATGATGAGTTTTTGACTGACGTTTTTTTCCCATGCCAGGAGACTGCAAGGATTCAGTGTTTCCCCCAGAGTTTTATTCTTGTCAGGGTGGAGAAGCCTCTGAAACAACATTTAGACCATCATGGGACACTAAAACTCTCCACTGAAACCCAGACTAATGAAGTTCTTTCAGGTGGTAACACAACATGTGTCCCTATTGGCTCAACATGTGTCCCTATTGGTTCAACATGTGTCCCTATTGGCTCAACATGTGTCCCTATTGGCTCAACATGTGTCCCTATTGGCTCAACATGTGTCCCTATTGGCTCAACACGTGACCCTATAGAGACACACCAATCAGGTGAAAGTGATAGACCACTTTAATAGGTTTGACTAGGGCAGCACAGTTAATCCTCAAACACACACACACACACACACACACGCGATATACATTATATATATTGGCACACAGCGTCATGTGATGTGCAGTGGAATCTTGGCCCTCTTGTTTTTTCTGTGTGTGTGTGTGTGTGTGTGTGATTTAAAGGTATACAGGAATCTCCACAGCCTCTGTTAAGTTCACACGCTTCTCCTAAATCGACCCAGTGAGCTCACCTCTCTCTCTCTTTCTCTCTCTCTCTTTTTTTTTTTGTTTCTTTTCTTTGTAACATTTGTAACATATTTCCTCTCAAAAACATTTTGAAGCTTCGAATAGGACTTGGAGCCTTAAAATGGATACAAACATTAAAAAAAATAATCTAATAATAATTCATCACTTCTGCTCATCATATTTCTGTATGTGGATTTATTGAACATGCCCTGCAGGAACTGCTAATGTAATAACTTGTCAAAATGTCGTAAAATGTCCCATGAGTCAGAAATGTAATAAAAATGCTAATGTACAGTGATAAATTGTCAGACTTATATTGTAATAATTTTTGTTATAATAATAGATATAGATAATGCTACAGATTGTTGCATTAGTAGTTATAGAATGTTAATTTTTTTCTATTCTATAACTTTGTGCTCTATAAATAAAGTGTATTATTATTATTATTAGAATTGCATTATAAGAACATAGCATTGAATTGTTTTTTAAATTGGTACAGTATCAGTGTTAAGGACATGTTTTAAGTTTTATTACACTTTTGACTCATTCAGATAAACGTTTTATTACATTTTTGACAATTTATTGCATTATGTCCTAACTTAGTTTCATACAAAACTAGCCAAAATATGAATTAAATATACAATTTCAATACAGTCTGTTGATACTTTACCTTATTTCTCTCTGTCTCTGTTTTTCAGTTCAATGACTTTACTGTCATGAGTATTTATCAGAAAAGATATTTCCAAAGCAATATACAAAACGTAAAAAATAAAAAAAAAACCTACAACTGTTCATGCATTCAGACCACACAGATGATAAATAATACTGTTTGAACACATGTATTAGACAATATTAGATAATCACCAATATCTATAATAATATTGGAATGCTTCTCTCTGTCTAGGTGATGTTTAAGGCCAAAGCCAAGTATTCCCCAGAACTCACCAAGTACAAGTAAGTCTGCCCTGTTGTTGTTGTTGTTGGTTTTCATGTCATTTGTCATCTACATTGAAAACATCTATAAGGAGCGCTAATATTGCAGTTTTTGTTCATTTAACGGCTGACGTATAATTTTTTTTTGACTGATGACCCTCTGTTTTCTCTCTCTCTTTCTCGTTCTGTCTCAATGTCTCTCTCTCTGTCTCTCTGCAGGGTTCCTCTGCGTTTGTTCTTCCTGTGTCTCAGTATATTTTTCCTGGTGGTGAATTTAACTTGTGCCCTGCTGGTGCAAGGAGCTCTGGAACGCTCCGAATCACCAAGGTAACTCAACAAACACCTTTTGCACTACTACTGGAATCAGAAATGTAAATTACCTAAACACTGACGTTTTTAAATTTTTCATTTTTTCTGCTGTCCCCCCGTCATTTTCTATCTATCTGTCCGTCCCCCCAGTGAAGGGGGTATCCGACATGCGGTGTTGGCCCGGGTCCTGATCAACGACAGTCTGTTTGTGCTGTGCGCCGTCTCTCTGGCCGTCTGCATCTTCAAGATCGCCAAGATGTCCTCTGCCAACGTTTACCTCGAATCCAAGGTAGGAATTACAACCCTATACAGTATGTAATATCATAGTAGGGCTGAACGATTTTGAAAAAAAGATCTAATTGCGATTATTTTGATTGATATTGCAATTTCGATATGATTTGCGATATTAGAGGGAATGATTATGGTGTGATTTTTGCGGGGATCTGTACCAAACAAAGATGTTTTCTTAAGTCTGTAGAATATGATGTGTAGGCCAGGACATCTCTGCAGCACCACAATATTTCATTTAAAATGGTATTTTGACACACATTTCACCTTTAACAAATATTGTGACTCCTGCGATTTGAAAATTGCAGTAGGCCATATTACGATTTCGATAAAATATCGATTAATTGTTCAGCCCTATATCATAGCATATTATAGTGTTCCCCACAGTTTGGGAACAGTGTGTGTGTCTAGGGGGTCTTGACCATCACAATTTCACAAGCTCTCTTATTTGCACTTTGTAATGACATTTTTAAATTGTTGTTTACATTCTAGCAAGCCAATGGCATCACTAGAAAGATTTGTGTCTCAGAAATAAACAGAATTGTGCACAGTCAGACTTTTTATTTACTTTTTATTTTTATTTATTACATCCTATCGTGGTCGTATTGAATCGTGAACCTCATATCGCGTATTGAATCGCATCATGAGATAAGCGTATCGCCCCATCACTAGTAAGTAGTAGTAGTGTATCAGTAGATTTTTAATAATGGGACAATACATAAAGGGATATATCAGTATAATCCTATAATAAGCACCAAATGTGTGTCTCCAGGGTACGTCGGTATGCCAGGCCACAGCCATAGGAGCCGTGGTGATCCTCCTCTACACGTCCAGAGCCTGCTACAACCTGGTGGTGGTGGCTCTGTCTCCGCAGGACAGACCCAGCCCCTTCAACTACGGCTGGTACAGCGTTTCTGACCAGGTACTGTGCTGAGGCTGTTCACTTCTGGATGGGAAATACATATTTATTTACCCACAGTCTGTGTGTGTACATGTGTGTGTGTGTGTGGACAATCCATCTTAGGAGATTTGGGAAGGCAATGCTTAGTAGGGTAAAGGGCTTTGTTTGTCTATAAATAACCATCTGCTTCCGTGTGTGTATGTGTGTGTATGTGTGTGTGTGTGTGTGCTGACCTACATCATGGCTCAGCCCTTGAGACAGACAGGCCATTTTAAAGGGTTTCCTCGATTAGTGTGTGTTAGTGTGTGTGTGTTAGATGTGATACACACCATGCATGTCCTCTGTGTGTATGTGAGCGTAATCTGAAATTACGAATTGTCCCTTTAATCTGTCGGAATACAAGCTGCCAGTGTGACATCTCACCATATCTGTGTGATCATTCTGTGTGTGTGTGTGTGTGTGTGTGTGTGTGTTCCTCTTTAAAACAATGAAAAATCCATTATATTTCATGAACAGGATGTAGGGGGTGGTAAAACCGACCTTAACTCAGATTTCCCACCTTTTCCCCCAAATATATATAAGAATATATTAATAATAAAAATACTAATACTACTGTATAAAGCAGTGATTCTCAACATTTCTCATATCAAGGACCCTTAATTTAGTCCACATTAGAGCCATGGACCCCCATTTGATGAGATTTTGTCTCTCAGACCCAAATCTGAGAATATTTTTTTTGTTAGATATGATTTTGTCCAGAATTCCATGACTATCTGTATTGTAGGTAGAGAGATAACACAGACACTATGATCAAAACAGTCATTCTTCTAGATTCTCTAATTGTGTTAACTTAATGTAAATGAAATAATGCTGAAGTTTAATAATTCATCAATGTGCTGGGGACCCCCTGGAAACCCCTCAAGGACCCCTGGTGGTCCCCGGACCCCACGTTGAGAACCACTAGTATAAAGGAATGGTTCTATGAAAATGTCATTCGTTTTTGTTTGTAATGGTGCTTGTTTGCCTTATGATGATCCTCACTTGGGTCATAGTTTACCCTACTTTTTTTATTTACTGCGACATCACTGGTCATAATATAACGGAACATATGACTTTTAGAGCTATCTCATAAAATATTCCATAAAAGTACAGTTTTAGTGTTGCAACCTGCACTAAAGCCAAGGACAGAAGTGGAACTAAGACCAAAGTGACCCCCAACCACCACTCTGTTAGATAATGAATAACTGCAGGGGAAATAGTGTTGGGTCTTATACTTTCAGGACCCTAAGCTTATGGTTAGGTCAAGGTTAGGCTAGTGTTAGTGCATGTAGTAGTGAAGTAGAGAAGAGTTAGTCTGGGGACACACTACATGACTTTTAGGCTGATTTTAGCCAAGATCGGAACGAGTCGTCGCGTCATACAGATGATCTTGTAGTGTGTGAGGGACTTTAATCCAGTTGGGACAATCACCATTATTTCAAATGTGTGTGATTTTTTATGACACAAATCAAGTCTCAACGTCCTCCTATAGTGTGAGCTGGTCAACGAATCAAATCTGAACTTAAATCAGCAATAAGCCGATGAGAGTTGAAAACGAAAGAAGGGAAAAAAAAGTGTATAAGTGTGGAAAGAAAAATGCTTCACCTCCATGTTTGTTTGGGTTCAGTTTTGTAGTAGCTTTAGATTCCATCTTGTCACCTGATTGGTTTGTTTGTGTGGTGTTAGAATTCAGGTAGTGTGTTATGCAAATGCGTACACATTAACTGTGTGATGTCCAGTCGTGTAGTGTGTCCCAAGCCTCAGGTAATGTATGTAACTGATACATAGTATATCATACAAGTGTGTGTGTGTGTTGCAGGCGGATGTGCAGGAGATCAGCGGTGAAGCCTACATCGTGTTTGGGATCATTCTGTTCTTCTGGGAGCTGCTGCCTACCAGCTTAGTGGTGGTTTTCTTCAGAGTCCAGAGACCCAACCAAAACCTGGTAAAAACCCCCACAACACACTCTATTCTATTCTACTCCATTCTACATATGCCTTGGGTTTTGTTCTATTCTCTTCTGCCCTATAATTAGTTGTTATTCACAAACCTAGTATGTCAAAAAAGACTCTGTGATATTCTGTGTGATATTTTTTATAATGCATCACGAATAGTTTGGCTCAGGTCCAGAGTCATGACATATTCCCTACACATTGGAGGCTCTGTTATCTGTCGGGTAGAGTGAAACAAGTCCTCATTCTGCACAGAAGACTAACTGAGTGGTCAAACACAGTGTAGGCAGAGAAGATCTTTCTTGAATATGAGAGGAGGATTGTGGGAGTCGTGTGAAAGCTATGGTCAAACATTCATAATACAGCTTTTACTACATTTTTATTAAGTGTAAATAACGCACAAGATTTGTAGAAAGCTTGATAGCGTTCCAGGTATCAAGCGGCATCTCTGACCTACTGACCTACAGACCTGACTTTGATTCTTGCAGACTAATAGCTCTTGGTAAAAATGTAAACATAGTAACTTATGCTTTCCTTCTCTCCTCCAGACTCCAGGAGGGATGATCAACAGTCACAGTTTCAGCTCCAGAGCCTATTTCTTTGACAACCCGCGACGGTACGACAGTGACGACGACCTGTCCAGGAGCAACAGCAGGGCCGACAGGGCTAGGTGGGTACACACACACACACACACACACACACACACACACACACACACACACACACACAAGACACATACTACATACACACAAACAAGTACATACATAGATTTGCCAGAGCTACACACAACTATTGCCACTTCTGCACTGCTTTGATTAAGGTTTAACCGATATGGGTTTTAAAGGCCTATATAGATATTTTTGGATCCATGGATGTTTTGAGCCGATATGTAACATCTTTAAAAGTCACCATTTTCATGTCAAAAATTTCAGAAATTCCATGTTTTTTTCCCCCTAGAGTTTTATTCTTGCCAGCGTGGAAAAGCCCCTGAAACAGCTTTTAGACCAGTGGTTCTCAACATGGGGTCCGGGGACCACCAGGGGTCCTTGAGGGGATTCCGCGGGGTCCCCAGCAAATTGATGAATTGTTAAACTTTCATTAGTAGACACAATTGGAGAATGTAGAAGAATGACTGTTTTTGATCATAGCTTCACTGTTACCTACAATACAGATAGTTATGGAATTCTGGACAAAATCATATCTAGCAATAAAAATATTCTCAGATTTGGGTCCGAGAGACAAAATCTCATCAA
This sequence comes from Centroberyx affinis, assembly GCF_046629955.1. Classification (NCBI taxonomy): domain Eukaryota; kingdom Metazoa; phylum Chordata; class Actinopteri; order Beryciformes; family Berycidae; genus Centroberyx; species Centroberyx affinis. The sequence goes on along the minus strand of NW_027278972.1, from coordinate 30,853 downwards.
ATGGGGGTCCGTGGCCCTAATGTGGACTTAATTAGGGGCTTGATATGAAAAAGATTGAGAATCACTGATTTAGACCATCGTGGGACACTAAAACTCTCCATTGAAACCCAGGAGAATAACAACAACAACAATAACAAGAAGAAGACTATCAAATATTATAATACAATACAGCCTGACAAATCGGTCTGAAAAGTAAATACCATGATAGATAAAATGATTGATTAATCAACAGATTTTTTCTCTCTCCTTCCTTCCTCTCCTCTCCCTCCCTACTCCCCCTCTCAATCCTCACCTCTCTCTCTCTCCTTCTCTTTCTCTCTCTCTCTCTCCCTCAGCCTCCTCTCCTCCACCCCCCAGCTGGGCTCCTCCAGCTGGTACGGCTCCATCCAGCGCAACGGCAGCCTAACGGGCGGCGTGGCGTCCGCCCCGCTGCCCTCCTCCACGGCCCCGCTGCTCTTCGCCTACGGAAACATCCAGAACCACCACCACCACCACCACCACAACTACTACTCCACCCCGCAGAACAACAACTACCACCACCACCACCAGGGCAACTACTACTCCACGCCGCAGAACTACTACTGCGGCTCACAGACCTATTTCTGCACCCCGCAGAATTAAGAAGGGTCCATCGGACAGCGGTGTTTTAATTCTAAAAGTTGGGTCGCTGAAGGAGAATCATCACCATCAGAATAAGTACCGATCGACCAATCAGAATGGCTGTTGTGGCTTCATACAGATTTCAGCCCTGTAAATCCTCACTTGCGCCATTTTGCTTCCCCAACTAAATCAAAGCAACTACCTAAGAGTGATATTCTAGTGCTCAGGACCAAGATGGGCAGCAGGAATATAAAGAAAAATGGTTCAGCAGATTATTCTGGAGAAATGTGGTGGAAATTCCTAATGTTGCATTCCCGGAAGAGAAAGCAACCACTGCTTTCTGACAAAGTTACTTTAAAAAGAAACTTTCTGAACTTTTTTTTTAGAAAGTTGTAACAAAGCTTTCCGGCAACATGAATACATTATTGTATTAAAAATGCCAAGACCCACTTTTAGGTTCCTTTGATCCTTGATTTCCCCCCCGAGTTGAAACGAAAGCGTATGTGAAGAGACACAAAATGGCCGCTGCGGTAGAATGGCAGCAGGTGGGAGCTGTGAGCGATGACGACAAAGGATCCGTGGGTGTTCACACTGTTACATTCCATTTTCCTGCTTTTCCTTTACATCGTTTCCCGCCTTTTTTTTTTTTCCAATTCTTGTGTTGAACTGGGGTCCTTTGAACGTTACCGCCATCCACTGTTTTCTCTAACGGAGATCTCTCCTTTCCTTCTTCTCCATGAGTAACTGCTGAGGATGTCATCTGCTTTAAACCCCATGTGTATGGACTAAAAAGAAATCAGATCAGCAGGAACACAGGCCATGGACCAGGATTTCACGAACACCCCGCTAGTGAAAACCACAATGACCAGACTTTTTTTTCTGTATATGGCTTTGTTCAGAGTACCATGTCTGAGACTGGAACCATGGGGACCAGATTATTATCGTCTTCATCATCCCCGCCCCCCTTTCCTTGTAAATTTGGTTCAATCCACTGGACAATCCCCATTTCATGGAAACTACCATTCTGCACACACAGGTGCCATGGAGCCAACATGGCTACTGAAAACTGCAATGGTCTGTCAATCAACAGCGCTGGACCATAAGACAATATATTCACTTGGCGTTTGTCAAACTATGATTTAGGACCAAAAATGCATTGTGGGACTGTTTTCTAATGGGTGCACTTATGACAAGAGTGTGTGAGTTAGCCAGGGCTGAACAGGTTTGAGGCTAGGCACTTTTGCTGCAAAGAAAATATGTAAGATAAAATAAAAAAAAACACACAAAGATGGAAGTTGAGGATTTTGGACGCTAGTCTTGCCATCTTGGTTCCCTCTGCTTTAGCCCTCGCTACACGTCAGTCTACTCTGGAAAATGGCTAGCAGTAGGATGTTGGGCTAGCTTGTCCTTCCTTAAAAGGATATAAACACGTAATTATGTGCCACCCACACAAAGCATTTCATTGTGTTTCTTACCTTGAGGTGGTTATATTGGACAGTAAATGTCATTAGTCTCTTTTAATCACAGTTAGCCGGCTTCTATCAGTGTTTGCTAGCTGCAGTACGTAACATGCTAACAGCTAGCTTCCCTGCAATATCTGTATTAACAAAAATTTCACACCCCAGCTATGTTTCTCAAAAATTACTCACCAAAGCCGACATTTGAGATGCTAATACTGTCCAACACAGACTTTATGAGGTAAGAAACATATGGAAATGTTTGCATATCCTTTGTTATTAAGACAACGTTTGTTCATTTTGAAGTCACACAGATGGACAGTGGTACAAACAGCATTAACAGGCTTATATCTGCACAGAAAACACATACATGAGCTACAGCTCTAATCCTAGTATAAGTATACTCATTTGGATTCTCGAAGAGTTTGACTTGAATTAGTAAAATAAGCTTTTTACAACTGTAAACCCGTGTAAACCGCTTACAGCCCCGAGACATATGGGAAAGTCATATGTAGCTGTTACATATTGTCAGTCCCAATAGCAAAAGCTCAGTCAATAAGTTATAATAAGTCAAATCGAATGAAGCGATTCATAAACAAAGCCAGTGGTTCAACAGGGGGCGCCATACTGTAAAGACGGATTCGGGTTTTAACACAATCTGCACAGTTACAAGGACATATCACTGCTGTTGGATAAAAAATGTTTTTGTTTTTTAAGATAGCCTACCTAATGTGTTTCCCAATGGGTTTCATTGGACCGGATAGAAGTTACTCAAGTCATTTAACTCAACTGTGGCCAAATCCAGACAACCTTAGCCAAATGACACACTCGTTGATATGGAATTTCATATTTAGCTTCATGTCAGGAAGCTCTTCAAAAAAAAAATTCTTAAAAATTAAGACTAAAAGACTGGAAACCATGTCAGAGAGTGTGTGTCTGGATTTGGCCACTGTCCCGTTAGGACCATGCAAACTGTCGAATTGCTTAATGATGAAAATGAAAAATGCCAAAATTCGGGACGTTTTCCTGACATAACCATTCAAAACTAGCGTGGACTACATGAACTTTCGAACGCGAATGTGTCTTTTATTCGGACAATATCACGTGTCATGAAGGATTAAAGTAACACGGATGACATGTAACCTACAGTATAATCATCCGAGGAGTACCGTGGAGTAGAAATCATCCCTAGGAATTTTGGGGAAAATCTCCGAATACGCATTTTTGACTAGGGGCCCCAAAACCTCTCCATGTAAACCAATACTAACTGATCCTTTGTGAGTTGTGAGGCAACGTTTTGCACTTAGAAGAATCTTTAAACTTCACCTTCTGAAAAAGGCTGTGGGTTTGAATGTAGGATGTCATCTCCTGTCCTGTTGTGTGTGTGTGTGTGTGTGTATGTCCCACTTCACCTTTTCTTCAGTAATTGTATCGTATAGCTGGTTCGATTATTTATCCTAAGAAACGAAATATCAATGTGCCATCACATCATGTCATATCTAGTAGTTTTATTCCTTAAGGAAAAGCTTTTTGCACAAAATGATGGATGGATGGATGGATGTTTTTTGTTCTTGCGTCTCCATGCTAATCAATTTCTAATCCAGTGTGTGATTTACTGACGTTTTGAGTCAGTTGTGTGTGTAATCTTTTTTTTTTTATACGTTAGAAGTTTATTTTTCATTGATTTTACTGTTGTTTTCCCCCCTTTTCCCCCTCGCTCACGCAATTCGTGATCTCATGAACACTGAAAGACCGCAGCCTTTAAAGCAATATTTCACTTTGCGAGAACATGAGCAGCTTTTGGTATGCGTGTGACGCTGCTGTCCGGCCAAAAGTTTGTCAGGAATGAAGAAAAGAACGCCGATATTCTATGACGCCTGTGTATTTTTGAAACGACACAATGGTATTTTAACAAGACTTTGGACGGTCACGAAACTCACTCAACATGTAAATGAACATCTCAACTTTGACTTCATAGAAGAAAACAAAAGTGAAGTTGGGTTTTCCCTGTCAGCAGCAAGAAGTTATGTGAGTTCTTGAACAGTCAACCACCAATATTGGATGTCTTTGTAACTGGTAGTGATGCCACTTGCTCTCACTTTACTTGCCTCTAGCATACAGTCTACCCACTAGAGCAGGGCGACTGACATATTTGAAACTTGTACACTCGATATCAAACTCGGTTCCGTTTCTTGAGACGAGTCAGAACATCTTCAAGTCAAGTAGACCATTCCTCTTGCTTCGAATCACTTGTTTCAATGAGTTTCGTTAAAAAAAAAACAAAAAAAACACACTGAACCGCATCGAAAGAAGCAAAGTTCTCTCACTATATGGGTCCATTCGTTCACCTGTTTCAGAAAAATGAACATTTGCAGTGCATGCTTCTGCAGCAGCGAGCGGAGCCACAACTCATGTGGCGTCATGTTTTCTTTCCAAGGTGATATTACTTCTGTACAAATGTATATTTGCTAGAAGACGGCAACGATAATTGTTTCATTAATTGTTTTTGTTCCAAATCGTTTTATCCGTGGCCATATTGAATGTAACCCATTGTGCTATAGATCACTAATGATGTATGCAAGGCAAGCACTACCATGTTTAAATAAAGGCCTACTGCACTGTTTTTAAGACGAAATGGAACTGGAGTTCATCTGTCGCTCTTCTAAAAGGTCACAAATCAGTCGCTTGAAAGTTAGCATAGCATCATCGGAAGGAACACAATGGAAAAAGTAGAGCTTGAACGTGAAAAATAAGAAGTGTAACTCATGAAAATGTTGAAGTGCCCATGAAAATCAGCGCAAATCATAGGTTTCTACTGGTAGATGTAGAGATCCACAGTTGGTACGTACACTGCCTTTGCCAGCTGTGATGCACACCTTCATTAGTTACATATGATACTGACCTAACCTGATCAAACCTAATGCACACAGGGATGAACTGAATGACACTGTGTTGCATCTGCTGCCGCCAAGACTTTTTCCCACCCGAACAAGCTCCACCGGTCATGTGATGAATTTACCAGTTAACAAGTTCATGAGGAACATCCGCATGTGGCATGAAGTCAAGTCAGCTGGCCAGCTCACTGCAAAACATTTTACTGTGTACTGAGACTTATCAGACATGTTGAAGTGAAATTGAAGAAATGTCACTTGTTTCCAGATGTTTGAAACAAGCAAAATGACTTAAAAGTAGTTTCTCTTTATTTTTTCTTAGTGAGTGCATAGTAAAATAATTTGGCTTGAAATGTAAATGAGCCCAATAATGCAAAACTCATCTTATGTGAGAGTGAATGCAGCTTTGGATTGGACTGTTTTGATTGGTGCTGCCAGGCTAATAGTTCTGCATTCCTGAGTGGTGGCCAGCTCTCCTCTCTTAAAACACACACACACACACACACACCTAACGCTCCCCTCTGCTGCAGCCTAGTTATCTCTGTCAGTTCCCAGCCTGTTGATTCATCACTGCGCTCTGTCTGCCTCATAAAGATACAGCCAGACAGAGGCGGGGTGGCTTTACTGTGATCCCACTGTCCTGCATATTTCGATGGCAGCTAGGTCCGGAGTGAAGAAGAGGACACGGAGCGTAGCGATGAAATCAACAGGCTGGGAAGCGAGAGATAACTAGACTCACGAGGTTCGTTAGGCTCGTGTATGAGAGAAGACAGCCAGATACCCAGTTACATAAGAAATGAGTGAATTTCCGACTGAGTTTTGAAGGTAAGACAGGATGGTGCAGCGGAAAACTAGAAGGAGTGTCACACATTGCTGTTCCCAGGGAGCAATAAATATGACTTACATACCATCATATACATGCCACATACCATACTACCATACAAACATGTGTAAACAAAGTGCTGTATATTCATTCGGGGGTCTGTGACTCTCCCGATTTCAATGGGAATTAGGTGGATAAGTGAGAATGTTGCTGTGTGCATCTATAACACACGTACACACACACACACACACACACACACACAAAGATGAATCATTTATTTATCCAAAATCTCATTTACAAGCAACACGTTCTCAAAGTCAGATCAGTCATTTCATATACTAGGAAGACAAGTCATTAACTTAAAACTGACAATTTAGAGCCAAATAAAGCTGAGAAAACATGATTTTAAAACAGTGAGGACACCAATATGCTGTTATTATTTGGTAAACTCCAATATCCCATTTAAGCTAACCAGGACAGTGAGGAATGTATTTTCTGCTGGTTTTTGTCATGCCTGGACCTGGATTTTATATTTTAATTTTTTTTTTTTAACTTTAAAACTATTTTGGAAACCAAAGAAGCTAATTAAACTCAACTCAGGAAACATGACTCTCCTGTTGCATGAAAACCTTGGGTGGGTTTTTTGTACTTTACTGCTTGAGCTGAAAGTTTAGGCTACATTCTATGTTTTGAATAAGTGTCATGACACTAAAGCCCATAAAAATAATTCAAAACCCATCCTGTAGTTTCCAAAATGCTTGGTCCTCAATGGTAAAACAAGTTTGTTTTTTCATGCAACAGCACCAATATGCAAGATCAAATGATTTCCAGTTCCTGGTGAAATGCGTTAAACAAGTCGAGTTCAAAATCAACACAAAAGTTAGACAAGTTCTCCAGTGTTTCTTAAGTTCCCAGCAAATAAAGAAAAACAACTTCAAACATGATCGCATTTAATAGCACAAAAAACAAATGCAACATTCATTAAAAGTGATACCTTGACATTTGGTATTTTAGTCTCCACCAGCAACTTCACAGCCATGGCACAATATGAGAAAAAGTTGTTACAATTTTCTTGAGCTTCCAAAAGCACACCAAGACAGCACTGTTACCATCACTCATTGAAACTAATGGGTACTGCTAGCCGCAAGCTAAAAGACTACATTTCAGCTAGTCCACTGGTTTCAATGATAAACGCTAACAAGCCGGGTTTGGTACTGATATAACAGCTTTAGCTATCATATGCCAAGTGCCTGGTGAAGAAAAATAACAGACTAAACTTCAAAATGTCAGTATCCTTTCAAACATCTCCAAATTACCAATGTTTCAAGCATCACTTGCGTACCATTCCTTGTCAAAATGGCAGCTGAATAAAATCTAAATTCTTGAAAAAAATAATACATATGAGAAGCACTTGATTTATTTGATCGCAGAAGTGACAGCTCCACTGTCGAGGCAGATTCAAATTTCTCGCAAGATTTCTGTCCATATTGAAAGGAGAAATTAATTTTTCTCTTGGCCCTAAAGACAGAGGTCAGAGGTCGGGGCTTGAACCCGGGCTCTCCGGTTGAAGGACGGTCTCCCGAATCGCGAAACCACCCTGCAGTCCCTTTGATAAATCAAGCGCACCTCGAGAAGTTCAACTGAAAACGTTAAACCTTGAAACTTTGAAACACCCCCACCCGATTCCCCATGAAACACACAGAAACAAATGGACCATTTATCAAACACAGCCACGGCTAATGAGTTCAAACAAACCTAAGACTTACTGGGAATCACCCCCATATTAAAACTCAGCATATTTGTTAAGGCATCGTGGTCTTTAGGCTTCCGAGTAAACACACACACACACATACAGGAGCACAGATGTGCCAACACACACACACACACATACACCAAAACACTGATCGCCAGTTCTGGAGGGTCCCAACATCTTTAACCATATTCAGAGACTAATCCTTGGTATACTGTATATTGCAATTTCCAACACAAACATTTTGTAAGTGGGTTTCAAGTGTCCCAGCTGATTTGAGTGTTTGACTAAAAATGTGTGAAATTTCCAAGAACTTCCCGTCTCGGATCCATCGATTTTCCTGGCTAAACGCTATTTTAAAACCATGGCTTTTCATTATCTTTTACTCTAAAAATTGCATTTTTTTACTCCAAAATCGTCACCAGAACCACACATTAGACCCACTTTGAGGCCCTCGACCCATAGTTTCAGAAACCCAGACTCACGGAGGGACACGGGGTCTTTCCTTGCAGAGGACTGAAGACAAATTTTGTGGAAATCATGGACCCATTTGGCTGACTGGGGACCAGCGCTTCCGAACACAGCGGGATGACAAATTCAGTTTCGATGAACTGGAATTTTTTTCCCTGCTGCTTTTCCTCGTCTCAACAGCAATTGTAGAAATCATTCCGAATCCCAACCATCATGGTCTAGTCTTTGAGTTTGGAGTGCGGACGTGAAATTTCAGACATTTTTTTTTTAAAAAGCTGTTTAAAAATCTTTACTTTAAAAAATGTGTCAAAACAACAAAACGATTTCCCCCTCTGACCCCCCCCCCCCCCCCGAGCCTTTTTTTGGATCCGTTTTTCGGAAAAAAAATCAGACGGCTGACGGAGAGGCGGAAAACTCGTCGTGGGAATCCCCCCCCCCCCGACCCGGAGTTTTTTTGTTTTTTTTAAGAGTTTCAAAGGTCGTCGTCGTCCCCGCTGTCCCAGGAGGCGTGGCCCGGGCCTCTCTGCGGGAGGAGCTTGTGCGTCTGTCAGGACTCGTCCCCGGCCTCCCGGCTGACGACGTGGCGGTAGCCCCGGCTGCCGCTCGGCTCCTTCTGCCAGCACACGAGGCTGAGGAGGAGCACGACGAGGAGGAAGAGCAGGCAGCCGAACACCGCCAGGCCGATGACCACTTCTGAGGCCGGGTGGGGGGGGGGGGGGGGGGGGGGAGACGGAGAGAGGGAGGGAGCGAGGGAAAGAGGTGAAGGGTGGGAGAGAAAAGGATTAATCCCTTGTATTTTCACTGAGGAACATTAAGGACGAGCAATAATCTTTTGTTCAGTTTCAAGGGAAAATTCTTCTATGGAAATTAAGGATATTTTTCTCACTTTAATTTATTGCCTGGGCTTTGGAAGCAATGATCTCAGTAGTTTTGTACCTACATTATACCAAAGGTTGGTTTACATTTGTAATGTTTCTAAAGACTTGAAATAGAATTTTACATTAATAAATTTAACAAAATGTATCATTAACATTTTTAGATTGCAACTTAATACATTCTATTGTTGTAATTGTCAGCACCATTCAATACACCATAATATACCATACAATTTATATTCTATTTCTTTGCTTCACCCATCATTTAAGTTTAATCTTTTATCACTTTAGTCTTTATTTCCTTTATACATACACAAGTAAAACAAAAACACAAAATCAAAACATACAACTGCAAAGAGGAGGTTACAGTTTACAACTAGTAATGCAGTTTACAGTACTATTTCCTATAAATAACTTACATTATTGTCAATAAAATGATATAGTGCCGATGTCTTTATATCTAAACCTAATCCATTTGTCCCATTTTCTGTTAAACTCATCTTCTTTCACTCTTAGAGAATAAGTCATTTTTTCCTTCACAAATATTTCCTGTACTATATCTAACCACTGTCTATGTCTGGGTGGGTCTGTTTCAAGCCAGTTTCTTGTAATGGCCTTCCTGCCAGCTGTGAGTAGAATTTTGACCAAGTAATTATCTTCCTTCAACACCACTTCAGTTATATTGCCCAGGTATAAAATGGGAAATTTCTTGGAGATTATATATCCTAATACCTCATTCAATACTGAATTCACTCTATCCCAAAATGGCTCTATTTTTGGGCAACTCCAGAAGATATGTGCATGATTTGCATCTGTATGGCCACATTGCCTCCCATTTAAGTTTAATCTTATCTTATACCATGTGAGTGTGTGTGTGTTTACCTTTGTCTCCCCCATCTGAAGGCACTTGACACTCTTTGTCCCGGTCGTCTGCTATAGAGAGCTTTGTAATTTTCACAAAGTCCTCCAGGGGGCAGTCGAGGCTGCAGCCCGGCAACGGCACCGGGTACGGCGCCACCGTGCTGTCGTTCCGGTAAAACATCGACACCGTCACAGAGCTGGACGGACAGAGAGAGAGAGAGGGAGGGAGAGAGAGACACAGAGAGAGACAAACAGAGGTAGATACAGAAGGGTAGAGGTAGAAGATACAGAGGAGAGAGGAGAGAAATAAAAACAAAAATCAGTGTAATATCAACCCACATCTGTCAAACCCTAATAGTTAGATTTATGTGTTAACATGCAAGGTGTCTGTGTGTGTGTCTTATCTATATGCTGATTGTGTGTCTGCACTGTGTGTGTGTGTGTGTGTGTGTGTGTTACCCGTTGTCGTCTCTGTACAGCTCAATGATATGGCAGGAGGCGTAAGGTGGCTGTCTTCCATTGAACACATTCAAGCTGGCCTGCAGAGCTGCTACAGTGGTGTCATGCTGTGGAACCAACACACACACACACACACACACACATTAAACAAGTGCACATAGTTAGGAATATATGAAGAACACATCACTGCACTGCATTGTGTATGCCAAGTAATAACTGTAATCATTGTTACTTTTATAGACAGTAACTCTCGTACTGAGTTGTAGTGTTATCACTATCTCACCGCAGACAGCATCATCAGCTTGAGTCGCTGTTTTGGGTCTGGGACGGCCATCTTGGAAAGATTCTTCACTATCTCACCCAATAGGAGACCTGACAGAGAAAGACAGAGAGACACTTCTTTCCACATTTATCCTTCATTTAATCAAATAGTCTCTCTAAGGTCGAGAAATGTCAGTTCGGCCAATTCAAATACAATTCAGTCACATATTCCAGCAGCATACAGGCACATATATTACTTTTTGATATATACTTTTTGATGACAACTTTTTGATATAAATCACAATGGTGAGTGTGTGTTTTCTCCTTTGATAAATACAAGGCACTGTGGTAAACTGCGTCCAGTGGCCTCACAGTAGAAAGGCCTGCATGTGAATGCCAAATGTCTCCATAATTAAATTCAGACATGACTGTGGATTGTACAGTGCTTTTTATATTATCTAAACAGAGGAATGCTTTGTTTCTATACAGAAATTCAATTTATATGCACACAAAGATATGCAGTACATAGAGACAGCAAGAGAAATATTTATTTATGTGTTTTTACATGTTATTAGCATTCATCAGTGTAGATTGTATATAATAATAGATTTGCAAAGCACTTAAAAAAAAAAAAGTTTTAAGAGGTAATTTAAAAAATGCTAGCCTAAGCTCCATAGGCAGGTTGTTCCACACTCAACTACACACACACACACACACACACACACCTACCTCCCTGCAGCCGGCTCTTCTCTTGTTGTTTGTGGACCCCAAATATGACCTGTGTAAAATCACACATCACACAGTATCATCACATTACATCGGCACCGAATCAAGACAGTAAAGCACAAAAGAGCTTTTTTTTTTTTTACTGCCGTTACCTGAAATCCAAAGTCTTTGAGTATTCTGAGCTTCTCCATGACGTCAGGAGTCACCCAGTCAGGAGCTGTCAGGTTGTGACGGGACTGGACACACACATGGCAGAGAGGGTGTCAATTCTACAAAATCTGCTTTTGCATAATACAACCAAAGATTAATAACCATTTTTTTCTTCTTCATAGCATTTCGTCAGCAGTCCTCCATCACTATCTATTCCTGCCTTTCTCTCTCTCTCTGCAACTATCTCACACACTGTCGATAAGTTATTCTGTGGCACGGCTGTACACACTGACCCCGTTCCCCCTGATTCAACATTTAGCCTGTGTCTGAAACCTCACACTATTTTGGAGGTATTTGGAGTACACCAGCTCAGAATATCATGAAGATTGTTCCCTGAAAAATAAAAAAATATATATATGTGAGTGTAGATACTGATGACATATGAAGTGGGAGTAATATCTTGATATAGGTTTAGTATTATATTTGCATGCTATCCAGCAGCCGGGTGCAGTATGATCTTTCAGACACACCTACAGATTCCTGCTGAGCTGGCAGATGCTTGACGTATATGTGTGTGTGCGCCTGTATATATGTGTTTGTGTGTGTGTGTGTGTGTGTATGTGCACATGCCTGTTAAAGGAATACGCTGACTTCTTGGTGAATAAGTTCCTTGATCAGCTTGTGCTGTGAGAAGCTTGGTAGTAGGGCTGAACAATTAATAGAAATTTTATTAAAATCGCAATATGGCCTACTGCAATTTTCAAATCGCAGGAGACGCAATATTTGTTAAAGGCGAAATGTGTCAAAATACCATTTTAAATTAAATATTGTCGTGCTGCAGAGATGTCCTGGCCTACACATCATATTCTATAGACTTAAGAAAACATCTTTGTTTGGTACAGATCCCCGCAAAAATCACACCATAATCATTTTAATAGGTTTTTCAATGAAAATGAGAATAATGATGTAAAAATGATCATTCCCTCTAATATCGCAAATCATTTCGAAATTGCATTATCAGTCAAAATAATCGCAATAAGATATTTTTTCAAAATCGTTCAGCCCTACTTAGTAGCAGTTCTATGTATGTGTGTATTTACAGTGCTAAAGTGCTTTAACATGATACAAAGCTAGCTTGTTCCATCCACTAACCAGTGTGATAAAGTGTTAACATGAACTACAACATATAGAACAGATAGAGCACAGATTTGAAACTGCTACCAGTCTCTTTGTTGCACAACACTAAGTTGCTCAAAGGGTTTATTACCAAAATGTCTGCCTGTTCCTTTAAACTGTTGAGGCCACTTCAGTCACAAGACTAAACCACAGCAAATGACTTCCCATGCGCACGTACAGGCACACGCACGGCCTAGCAGCTGCCTCAGCAGAGTCCAGGTTTACGCATGACTTAGGCAGACTTCCCTGTCGAAATTCAAAGGGCTTTTGCAAGCAATCATAGCGATGATGCAGAGCAGCGGGCTACAGAGGGTCCTGCAACCAGAAGGTTTCAGGTTCCATTCCAGCAAACAATGATGTGTCCTGTCAAAGTGTCCTAGAGCAAGACACTGAACACCCTGCTCACTCATCTGGGAAAGAGTGTCAGCTAAATAGTGTTTCTCTGTTACCCTGGGCCACAGACAGAGTTGACCAACTTGTTCTAAGGCCCTTCCTGTTACAGAGATACCTCATTTCATTCATGCCAACCTGGACACACACATGTTCACTTCTTCCACTTCCCCCTACCACTGTTACCACACTGCATGCCAACTGGCTGGCCTCAAACACACTTAGCTAATGAATAATGAATGCTGAATGTATACTCACTGGTCAAAAATAATTCAAACACCAGTTTTCCATAAAACATAAAAGAGCTGTCACATGTTTGTTATGCAAAACCTGCACCCCCTGAATCAAATGCTGATATTTTGCCAATAAGTGAATACACTCTCCAGCTAATCTAAGGCAAAACCATATGGATTCCAATGAGAAGTGAACTGAACTGAACTTAAAAAAAAAAAAGATAATTACATCTTTTTTTGTTGTTTAGTTGCGTAGTTGTTTGTGTGTGTGTGTGTATGTGTGTGTGTGTGTGTGTGTGTGTGTGTGTGTGTGTGTGTGTGTGTGTGTGTGTGTGTGTGTTCTCACCTCGCAGTAGAGTGTGTCGTAAACGCTCCAGACTGATTCCACGTTAGTCTTATTCAGGCCCGTTTCATTCCTCACCATCTCTATAATGTCCTGAGGAGAGGAGCATAATAAGGTCTGAAACCACCTGCCTCAAGTGTTTAGGCTGCTAAATCTGGAACTCACTTTTAAAGACTTGCTTTAATGTAACAATCTTTTATTAATTGTCTTTGACCTACTTTTTATGGTTTACTTTTATGTTCTTGCCTTTATATATATATATATATATATATATATATATATATTTTTTTTTTTTACTATACTTTTATTGCTTTTGCTGTCAGTTTGATCTACTTCTGCTTTTTTTTACTCTTCTGTAAAGCACTTTGAGACTATAAAAGTGCTGTACAACTAAAGATTATTATCATTATAAACTAGAAAAAAAGACCCCGTTTACAGCTGTTGTGAGAAAAGTGCCTTGGCCTTTTATTCTTTTTTTTTCTACCATGTATAATGATCCCAAACTCTGAAGAGACATGCTCAAGACAAGGTGAGCCTCCTCTAGGATAAATTTATAGAGAGGAGAGGAGAGGAGAGGAGAGAAGGATACCTTGTATATATTGGTGACATTGATGAATTCCTCAGTGTGTTCGGTTTCATTCATCAGCTGCTTGTACCGAGGACAGTCTCCCAATGGGAATGAGAGGAGCTACAAAAGAGAAGGAGACAGAAAAGAGGGTGACAAGAGGGAGTCAGAGAGGTGAGACAAAGAGCATTGAATTTCTTTTAGCAAAGAAGACTGATGCACACACACACACACACACACACAGCATACCCTCTCTTGGTCTTGCGGTACAGTGTGTACAGGTATTGGCTGCCACTTTAAGTCTGATTTGAAGATCTGCTGACCACTGGGGGGGTAGAGACCTAGAGGACAACAACACTAGGAATAAATACCGTGAAGGCACAGGAGGAGGAAGACGAAGAGGACGAAGATGAAGAAAAGGCACTAGCACTGGAAAGAGAAAGTGAAGTAGGAGTAGTAGAAGGAAAAGAAGTAGTGGTAAGAGTGGGAGAAGCAGTAGTAGTCGTCGAAGGAGGAGTCGTAGAAATAGAAAGATGAGGAGAAGGAGTAGTAGTAGTGGTAGAGGAAAAGAAGATAATAAGAGAGTAGAAGAATATTAGCATTAGTAGGAGTAATAGTAGAGAACGTGTTCAGACCTGCCAGGTTGGCCTCAGCACTCATCAGGGTGCGATCGTAGTCTGTACTGCGAACTGAGATCTGGGGAAACACAGAATTGGCAGTGGGGAGATCAACTTTATTCACAGACAAACTCTTGACTCATCACAGTCTGTACGTGCTGGGAAATGATATCAGCATCAGCAAGTAACACACCGGAGGACCAAAAGACTTCACAGCCTTGTTACGGAGTCGGTGCTGCTTTGCATCTTACCGGCTGACAAGCAAAACCGGCATTTCCATGTGACACTCGATATGCACCTCAGCGTTACTGATAGTGCAGTGCTGTCCAGAGCCATAACCCGAGTTTCCATCCAGGAGTTTTTATGCAAAGTTTGACGTACTGAATTGAACAGCTGTTTGGTCAGATCATACTGTGAAGTGTTGGCTGCTAAACTCCAACAATGTCCTTCACACAGGATTCCCACTCGGCCCGAAAAATTCCATGATCTTTCCATAACTAAGCTTGACCTCTTCAATGAACTAAAAATGTTATTCCTTCCTGGTTTGTTAATGTTTTTCTACAAGGGTGAACAGTCTGGTTTCCACTACAGTTAGGCTGAAAACCTCCATCTAATCCAATCAATGTGTGAAACAAGTTGGAAAAGACATTCTGCTATATTGCTGTAAAGTGACCCAAAACTCTCTGATATTCCCTGACTTCCAAAGACAATTTATCAAATTCCCTGACTTGGTCTCTAAATTCCATATTCCATGACCAGTGGGAACCCTGTTCATAACACCGACGTGGTAAGAGGCCCACTCTTCTAAACATCAGCTGAATCACAGTCTGTCTATATAGGCTGGTGTGGTGTCATGTGATGACAAAATTGAGGAGGAGAGGAGAGGAGAGGAGAGGAGAGGAGAGGAGAGGAGAGGAGAGGCCATCTACCTCGTGTCTGTCATAGGATCCGTTGAGGAAACCTTGGTATCGCTTCCGAAGAAACTGGCCCAGCTCAAAGTGCTGCTCCATCCCCACCTAAACAGACACACACACAAAACAAGAGCAAAAAAAACAACAAAACGCTGAGTCTAGTCTACCTTGGTGCACATCATAAAATCCATGTGGGTTTGGAGTGGGACAATAAGGCTAAAGTAGCAGAGTAACAGTCGTAAAATGGAAAATAAAATCAGAGCATCAATCCAGCGTGTGGCGATTTTTCTCTTTTTCAGTTGGACGGATCCTTTACCTGTGACAGTTGTCCGAAGCCTTGTGGCCAGGCGCTCTCTTGGTAGCGGTCGGTGGGGTAGGCCTTGACTGGTGATCTGTCGCCATGCCGAAACAGCTGCAGGGGGGGGAGGAGAGAGAGATTTTAGGCGACACCCTAGATCACAGTGTTTCCCCACCATTCATTCAGCAATTGTGTGCAACCACAGCAAGAACATTTCCACCACTGCTAGAGAAAATGTGGGATTAGAATAACATATAATTAAACCCAAATTCCCTTTAAAACCACAGGGGATATGTTGCAATGCGCTGCTAAAATATGTCTTCTTTGGATGCTTTATCATTGTAAAAATTGTGCTATAATCAAAACAGTGAAAGATGTGGACACAAAACTAAAATTACCCCCAGGGCGGCACTGCTACATTACAATTACATAAGAGAAAGGGTTTAGTGGTAATAACACTAATAGAATTGGATATCATTGGGAAAAAAATTGTGAGGTCATCCTATTAAATGAAACCATATTTCACTAGAAGAGAGGAAGAGTGTGGAACGACAAGTATCGGAAAACATCTCAACCAAACATGAGGCCAGACTGAGCAGCAGTAGAAACCTTAGTCCTAGTTTTGTCTGTGTCACTGTCCGTCATAAAATGCAGTTGGTTGACAGTAAACATCTAGGCAAGTGGATGTTGTTGAGCAGTGCCTGGGGCTGCATGTCTGCTATGGAAATAGTTTTAACTGGAGCGTTCTCTGAAGGTGGCAACTTTAAAATTTGCTGGTCCCCAAGACAAGAAGACTAGTGTTTGTCAGTACTTGAGAAAATAAGTATCTAGAAGCCATGAAACCAACCACAGAAAACATGTCATCTTAAAACACCATTGAGACTCCATTCAGGAAAGGCGACACACAAAGTTCCACTAGGCAACATGAACTTTAAAATACAAAACTACATTTTACATAACATTCTTCTATAAAGCTAAAACTAGATGCATTTCTGACTACCATGTGCTGAAGGCCCGCCACATATAGTAAATATAACTGTCGAGTTCAGTCTGTTACACACACAGTGACACCAGCAGCCTAGTATGATTATAACACCTTGAGCCCAGTCCATTCCATCAGCCCTCCATCTCCAAACCATGCGGTCAAGAGGCCAAAGCCAAATGAGGACAAACAATACCTGTAATCGTCCACATCATTCAAAGTCACTGTGCCTTCAATGCGTATATGGCTCTATAAAACTTTGCATCTATCATATCATAGCTTTCACCTGAATTCACGTGGTTAGTCCAGGCCCTTCACTTTAGTCTCTAGTTTAGCCTGAAGGTGGTTACCCTCTATAAAACAAAAACAGATCAGTCTTAATTTTTATGCGAGTCTGACATCAAACTGGTCTAACTAGGGTGTGATACACCAGTCTGAGGCTTAGAGAAGTCAAACTGTTTATGCAACTGGCCCCAAACCTTGAACTGCTCCTTTGATAATAAAAAAAGAACAAACGTTGTGGACTCAAATGTTTGAGCTTTCACATGCAAATGGGCATTGGTACAGAAAACCAAAAGAAGTATCTATAGCCTGTAAAATCAGTCTGGTTACTGTAACTGTAACTCAGACTCCGATTCAGTGCCAGTGAAACGATTTCAGGTTTTGATCTTGATGCCACCACAGAGAAATGTGGCTTTTCAGGTTTCTGGCGTTGGGAAGGTTTCCCATACTCACAGTTTGACTGAACTGTCCCAGATAAGTAGAATAACATGTTAACTCTATTTAAGGCTGGATTATCCATTTAAAGCACCTCGCCTTACCTGCACCATGATCCATTTATATCTAGCTAGCAGGCAGCTAGGCCTAATAGCATATAGGTGTTGTAGGTCACAGTTTCTAGGAATCAGTTAGCTCCTGCAACAGCTGCAACAACAGTTTGCATAACACCTTTGATATGAGAAAATCAATTTCGACCTCTGTTCCAGAGCTGGTGGACAGTCAACTACAACTGCCCGCACCCCCCTTCACTTCCCCACAACCAGATCGCCCTTATATTTTAACGTCATGTGTGCATGACCTAACACCTAAGCTTCATGATGCTGCTGTTTTAACTAGGGAATACATGACCGTGTCCCAATGCTATTTCAATTCTCACATCCCTGATGGATTCCACGACCACAACACTAAAAAACAGAAAGTGAGTAGTATCTCTGTATCCAGTAGCTTTGGATACAGGCTTTTAAGATACTAGTGATGAGTGCTTCATAAAACCTTTTCTCAAATATCATTATGGATGTGACGTTTTGTGGTACTATCCAACTCCTTTATATGGATGACTGTAGCATTCACAAGTAAAGAATACTTTACCTAGAATACTCTGAAAGAAGGACTAATAACAATGTCAAATTTTGGTACCCTTGCATCTTAATTTATAGCAAAATGTCATACATGTCTATAAAGGACATGTTAATAAGTTTGTATTTGAAAAGCCATGTTCACTGGAACAAATATGAAAGGCTTATGGTAATAATCTGTGACATTGTCATGTTCTGTCCATCACCAATAGATATCACACAACAGTGATTCAACCTGCAGCCAGTTCATTAAAGCTTTTCTATTTGTTGTTCTAAACACCTGATGTCTGGTAGCTCTTTCCTGGGAAAAGTCCTCTGCCGCACAGGAAGTGCGTTTTATGCTTCCAGGTTAATTTGGAATACACAGAAGAAGAACTGGGTAGTTAGCATGAGCAGTGATAGCCACCGTGGCTGAACAGACAAAGAAAAGAGAAACTCAAACTACATCAACAGAAAATCCAAGGAGAAAGACGTCACAGTACTGGACACACTGTTTGATTGACAGGAGATCTCTGGGAAGTGCAGTGCAGAAACGGCACCAAAGATGTCCTGAAAAAATCCAAAAGCGAGGATCTCACAGATTACCACTTCAAACAACTTCACTAGTATTGTATTCAATGGAAAGTCATACGGTGTTAATGCTGATTTAGAAGAGAACTTTCCATGACACCAACAAACTTCCGGGGGAAACACCGGGGGAGATACCATCGCGCAACATTAATCACTCGTGGTCTAGCGTCAACCTCAGTGCATGGAAAACCATTAGTTAAATCTCACAACTAGTCACAAAACATTCTTTAACAGACATGCTAAAGAGACATTACCCGGGGTGAACTCTGAGCTGCAGAAACCTTGTATCTCCCAGTTAGTTGGGATTCTTTGAAAAGTTGAATTCAAAGTTTAGAAGATACACCGAGTAAGTCTATGAGAGATATCACACCCTGCCACTCTGTGTTCTCTAATTGGATGTGAGCTGACGACTTCAAGCCAATGTGCATTCATTTGCATGGCTGCATAACTCACACACCAGCACCACCCTGCAGGAACCTCCTATCTAATAAAGTCTTGCATGGAAAAGCCTCTGTCTTGGACGGTATTTCCCGGCCTTTACAGAGAAGACTTCATGTGCCATTCAGGGAAACTCTCCTGGTCAAGTGCAGTAAAAACAGGACATACATTAAATGCACAAATGTGCACTTAAGGAAGGATTTTGTGGGAATGCGCTGAGTTTTGTGTGGAGAAGAAGAAGGGTTGAAGACTCCTCTAAGAGCAACCGACAACCTTTACAGTTACCATAAGGCTACAGACACCCTTTCAAAAACTTAAGACAGATATACACAATATTTTGCATGAGGCTTTGGGAGGCACAGTTATATCACTGTTGGCATGAGAAAACCTTGTGACTCATATTTTGGTGATTTTAACGCTTTAACTTCACTTGAACAATTACATGGTTCTCTATGGGTTGAGAAAATTCCATGGGCCCTTTCAAAAATTGGAAAAACTCAAAAATACATGGTGGTCAAGCTAAAAACAAGGCTGTTATTCTTAGTTCCTAAAAATTTTGGAGATACAAGGTTTTTGCCCCACAACAATACTTTAATTTAGGTTGTCATAAAAAAAAAATCTTAGGTGAGCTGTTAAAATTGGCAGGGGAAACCCTACCCATCATTACCATCGAGTGGGAAAACCTATATTTATTTTTTTCTTCATTTTTTTAATATTCTTTCCTGCTCTGTATTCTAATATGCTGCAGATTACACCCAAATTCCCCCCCAGGGAAGTGAAGGAAGGACTAAGAAAGAAAAATAAACAGGAAGACTAACTAGGCATCACCTGAGAATAAATGGGAACTAGGCTAGTCCAGCCAAGATGCATTCACTTTGCATTGTTGAACGTGTCTCACATCCAATATGAAGTACTGAGTGGAACCAATGCTTTGCTATTATTTCACTGTTTGCGTGCGATAGCTGCATATATCTGTATTTGGATTAAACAACGTGCACTAATGTAAAACTTGCCTTGTTGTTCTGAAGGTTAATACAGGTGAGGTGCGTAGCATATAAACAAGACACTCATATAATCAAAAATCCCTCTCTGTAACACTGCATTTTCTGACTGAAACATTGTACAGTTGTCATTCATGATGAGCTGCCAATAGGTCCTGGGCATGCCAGCTGCTTTTGCATTGTTGACCAAATACTTTAGCAAGTGCTTCCTCAATGTTATTTCCCAGAAACCGAAAGATGAACACCCATGCACTCTAACAATGTATCAGGATCATGAAACTCTTTCACGAGGGCAGTTCATCTATTACAGTAGAAAAACACAACACTGGTTTGTACATGCCACGAAACATATCAAGTTAGCCAACACTGCCATAGAGATTAGATATGACTGAGAATATTGCCATTTACTTAATACAAGTTAGCTAGTGCAAAATTTCCTTTTGTGTTTGTATTGTCACTAGTGTTGACATGAGACAGTCACATGACAGGATGACTTTCTGACTTTCTGACAAAAAAAAGTGCAAAAAGTGCCTACTGCTAGCTTAGCCAGTACTGTTGATAGGATTAAGTTACTGAGGTCAGACACAAACACATTTATTATGACATGTAAGAGAGCTAAAAGTCTGCAAGGCTGGGGTTGTTGGTTAGCTAGCCGTCTGCCAATTCAGCCCTGGCTACTAGAAGTAAAGATAACGGCAGGTACCTGATACACCATGGCTGTCAACACTGCCTCATTATTAACGACTGACTATATTTTAACAGGGTTTCCAGCAATTTCAAAAAGGTTTTAATATTACAAATTGGCCGAACTGAAAATGGCTCTTCGTATCAGTAGTCAGTCTGTTCTCTTCGAGAGACCGCCACGCCAAACTCCATTCAATAATTTGCCAGTTTAATGTTGTTTTCAATATCCTCAAACATGCCTTATAAAACATGCCCCCCCCAAGACCTTTTCTGAAACCTTAAGAGCCGTTTCTCGGGTAACCAGGTATCCAGTACACCAAGCTGCACTTATTTCATTAAAATTTAAATTTTTAGAATTGTCTCGCCTGTTATCTTCCTCCACCAGAATAAAGCGTGGTGGGCGATAGCGAGCAGTGTCAACCAATTCTAACTGTGTTTTTTTTATTAATTCAGTGCTGTTTGGTGGATCATTGATAAGCCGAATTCAATAGAAGATGCCAAGCATCCGAAATATGACTTTGTTGTGTTCTACCAGGTATATACGTTTGCCGATGAACAAAGCAGCATCAAACTGCCACATTATTGAATAGTGCGCCGTGTCCTCCTCTCCATACAAGGGAGAACGGGACGTATCGGGGCTGAGCTTAACCCAGTTTTTCCTCACCAGTGGTTAACGTTACTCACCACAGTCACGTATGCTAGTTTTCTTTCTGCAGCAACCTTTCCCCAAACAGAGCCCAAAGTCAGGAGTAAGACCACCGCACTGGAGACCATGGTTTCTTGTGTCTAGCTAGCAGAATTAGCTAGCTAACCAGAGACCGCTGACAGTTACTTGACTATCTCTTCCTTGGCTCGACAGGCTCGACCGTCTCCTGCCTGAGCTGCAGCAAGCTAGCGAAGGTTATCCACAACAAGACCGGAAGTTAAAAGCACAAAAACATAAAATGTATCACTTTACAGAACAACTGCTTTCTGAAAAATGTGATCTATTTACTACATATTCCGTTTAAAGTGCATTCTTCGTTTTCTTCC
The DNA here is from genome assembly GCF_046629955.1 of Centroberyx affinis. Taxonomy (NCBI): domain Eukaryota; kingdom Metazoa; phylum Chordata; class Actinopteri; order Beryciformes; family Berycidae; genus Centroberyx; species Centroberyx affinis. The sequence goes on along the minus strand of NW_027278972.1, from coordinate 8,934 downwards.
TTTTCCTCAACATTGGCACTTTTTGAAAAACGTAGTTCATCAATACGCATTTTATTTTGAAATGTATAACCGGAAGTCATGTTTTTTTAGTTAGCTTGATGCTGCTTCCTGTCTGCTGTCACGGTGGAGGGAGGAAAAAGGAAGTGACGCGCGCCGTGCACGTGGCCGTCCAATGGTCCACCAATCGTGTGCATGTGTCAACAAATAAAGCTAGGCCTAGATAGATAGATAGATAGATAGCCTACAATATTTTTTTATTCAAACCAATAGAATTCTAACCTCATAGAATTCTCTTAAAAGTCACCAAAACTGTCCATTTCAGGAGTGCAATTCATTGACACTGTCCAGAGTCTTTTACTTACTTTTTTTTTTATTGAAAGAGATAGACATGCAATGGAAATACACATGGACATAGGCTACAATACAAATACACAATACAAAAACACAAATCAGAGAATTCAATCTATCATCATTGATGTGTGGGGGTATTACATAATTTTAAGATAAAATTTTGCAACAGATAATATGGTTAAACGCTAATTGTATGATAGACAAAAAACCTATTTATATACGAGATATGGTTGTAAAGGCTATTTTTTTTTATCAAGGATATGCTGAATACAGAAGGAAAAAAATATGGCATGCAAAAAATTTACTGTTATGGAAATATGTGTTCTCAGCAAGTTTATAATCAAGTATTTGCAGCTATACCTATAAAATGGAAGAAGACCATCAGAGAGCGAAGTGAAGCAGGAAAAAATCTTATATGTCAACCACACATGAAAAACCATGGATAGGAGGTAAAAAAAAATTAATAAGGAAATGTATTTGTTTATCTTAAAACATATAAGCTAATAACTTATGCCCAAATCACGTCATCCTGCTCTCTGCCACTACATCCAGACTGTCCAGCTTGACTCCCACCACAGAGCGAGCCTTCCTCACCAGCTTATTCAGTCAATTCATATGAAAGAGAATTTAATTTAGGTTTATTTCAGGTATTGATGGGTGACCTGGAGTGCAGCCCATGCGCCTTAGGAAATATCATTACATTATTGGGGAAAAGTTTTATTTTTAGAGCCGTCAAAAATGAAGCGCTAAAGTTGAATGGTTTTCTTTCTTTTGTATGCCACTTTAGTAAAATAGAGTCCATCTTAGCCCAAGAGCAGAAAAGGAAAGGGAAGGGGTAGAGATCATTTTGATTTTGTGTTTGTGTTTTTTTTTGTTCTGTTTTGTCTCTTATTTCTTTGTCTGTATTGATTGTGCTTGTATCTGTTGTATAAAATACAATTAAAAAAATTAAATAAAAAAAGACCCTTTTTTGTTTTCTTCACTTTATGGTTATTAAATGGTTTGCTTGCTGAGCATTTTGTTTTATGAATCAGGTATCTTCCCAATAAAATAAGGAGAATGATTATAAAAGAGATTTCATTGTCCTTAAAATGAAAACAAAAATAAAATAGCATGTCCATTTTGGTGAGACATCCAGAGTTGGTTTTGTTCATAAGAAGTCCTGAAGTCCACTCCAAAGTTCTCTAACATAACATTTCTAAAATAAATGTTCAATTGTTTCCGGGCAAGAATCACAAAATACACATTTGTCATCAGAGGCAACTTTGAATCTTTTTACAATGTATGTTTTTACAGGATCAATTCTGTGAATAAGTTTATGAGACACTTCTTTCACTTTGTTTAGTATACAATATTTATTTGGTACAGCGAAGACCTTATCCCAAAGTATCTGTCCCAAAGCTCCATTCCAGTATCTTTTAGAAATAGGAACACATGTATCCAGGGTAAGTTTTCGTAAGTATTGATTATTGCATTTAGGGCTTAGAATATCCATTCCCTCTAATTTAATTGTAGCAATAAAACCTAGAAGACAAATTGAAGGGGTGTCTCCGTAGTATCTAACAAGTTGGATCATACCAAGAGGGATGACTTCAGTTATGGTTTGGTATTCAACCAGTGTAATGCAGACATTGTATTTGGATATAAAGTCTTCTAAGTTGTATACTTCACCCATACCATTAATGAATTGTTTAATAAAGATAACATCATGACTAAATAGGATTTGGGAGAAAATTGATTTTCAGCTTTCTGCAATAAAGAGTTTGGAGTAGTGAGGTAATTGGTCTGCTTTTAATTCTATTGCACTACTTTCTTGCAGTGTTGGACAGCCACTATGATGCAGTGTTGGGAAAGTGAGAAATATTTGCATTGCACTGCTTAAAGGATACAGCTGGTGTTTTTAAATGCATTTCTTACCGTCAACAAATCAGAAGTCATTGGTTCCAAATGTAAGCTTCTTCTTTACACGCTTCTAACCGAAGTTGCAGAACTGAAAAACTGTATATAAAGCTGAAAGGGACGAGTTGAAAAATGCAGTCTCAAACCTACAAACCGATATCACTAACATAAAAAAGAAAAACCACCAGAATCACTGCTAGACCTCCAATCTAGGTCTATGCGAGACAACCTGATCTTCAAAGGACTTCAAGAATCAGACAATGAAAACCCAGAGGAACTACTAAAAAACAAAAGCGAATGCTGTGCTTTGTGTCTTCCCTCTGCATTGCATCAATGACTGTTTCTACCGAGCGTAAGGGTCCTTATCCTGGTTGGTGTGCTGTCTCATTTGTTCTGTCCTATTTTAATTTCCATCCATTTCATTAACGTTTCCCCCTTGGCACCTACAGTATTGTGTGTTTTTCCATTTTTTTCCTGACAAAGTTTTGTTGGGGGAGTTTTTTTCCTTGTTCGATTTAGGGTTAAGGTCAAGGGGTGTTATTTTATTTATTCTGTTAATCGTCAGCTTGTGAAGACCTTTGAGACTGTAACTGCGATTAAGGGCTTTACAGATTAACTTGACTTGACATTGCTATTTGGGATATCAAAAGGGGCATTAAATAAAAGATGTAGTACCTGGATTTGTGGTTTATTTTTTATAAAGCTTTGAAAGGAAATTGTGTTTTACTGCAAAATATATAATGTACTATTTATGATCACTTTGAATTAAATAATTCACAAGAAACAAGAAAGGTCTTTATTAGGAATGTTTATTTGAGTGATTTTTTCCCCCTCAATCAAGAGGTGGGCAGTAAAAGACCACTCTTCTTCCAGGAACTAGTGCCTGATGCTGGTTACAGCACAGGATGGAATGGCAACTTTGACATGCTGGCCCAGATTCCCTCAGCACCAACGAACAAAGTTCCTGTATGACAGGTGTCTGCTTGCATGGTTGTCTGACATAATGCATATAAATTTGCACAACAAATTTTGTAGTATGAATATTCTAATCTTCCTCTGTAGTCATAACTGACCTGGTCTGATGTTGCTGCTGCATCTCCTCAATAAGCTGGAGGCAGTGGAGGTAGGTGCCAAATTCACGTCAAGAGCATTGAATCCTGGGTGATCTGTGGTACAGTCCAGCCCACCTGTCAGAAGATGAACACCGGAGCATTTGATTCCAAACCAAAAAAAGAGTTATATTTATGATGGAACATAAGGCCAAATATATGACCTTGAAATATGAACACTGCAGTGAGCTATATCTTTGGCACCTCCCGAAGGCACATATTCTCCAGAGGGAAGAGATTTGTGCACTGGCCACAGGTCATCATCATCATCGGCGATCACTTGAGGTCGAGTATGATTGTCCTCCTGTCGGTGGGTCTGGTCACTTGTGGGTCTTGAAATGGCTGTAGAGGCCGATCCTTGATCCACAGATCTGGTTGCAGTGGGGGCATTGGTGGGTAGTTTCCGTCATACTAGTGGTAGTTGGAGGAGCTGTGCTGGTGGTGGATCTCTCTTTTCTTGCCTTTTTTCTTTTGCGGCACAGCGGAGGTCCTTTGCTTGTTGTGCAATTCCCTCATAGGTCATTTTTCTCCAGAGATTTCTGTCCAGGGCCATCTCTTCTTAGTTGTTCAGATTAAAGTGGTCCTTCCTCAGTTGGGTTTTGATGTTGTCCTTGTATCGTCTTTTCTGTCCCCCTTGTGTGCGCTGTCCTTTCCTTAATTGGCCGTAGAGCACTTGTTTTGGGAGGCGGGTGTTTGGCATGCAAATTACATGGCATGTCAATTGTAGCTAGAGCTGGGTGATGGTTGTGGAGATTCTTGAGATGTTAGCAGTATTCACTTACCTGAAATACTTACCTGACATAACTGTGAAAACAAAATCAGTACACTTACCTGAAATACTTACCTGATATAGGCTCTGTAAAAACAAAATCAGTACACTTACCTGAAATCAGTTTAAACTTACCTGAAATACTTACCCGATAGAGCTGTGAAACAAAATTAGTACACTTACATGAAATACTTACCTGAAAAAGCAGTGGAAATAAAATCTGTTTACACTTACCTGAAATACTTACCTGACATAGCTGTGTAAACAAAATGAGTACACACTTAGCTGAAATACTTACCTGAACTAGCTGTGGAAACAAAATTAGTATACACTAACCTGAAATACTTACCTGCCATAAATGTGGAAATAAAATTAGTTTACACTTACCTGAAATACTTACCTGACATAACTGTGAAAACAAAATCAGTATACACCTACCTGAAATACTTACCTGATATAGGCTCTGTCAAAAAAAAAAATCAGTACACTTACCTGAAATACTTACCTGATATAGGCTCTGTGAAAACAAAATCAGTACACTTACCTGAAATACTTACCTGATATAGGCTCTGTAAAAACAAAATCAGTACAACTTACCTGAAATACTTACCTGAAAGAGCTAAGTAAAATCAGTATACACCTACCAGAAATACTGACATAACTGTGAAAACAAAATCAGTACACACTTACCTGAAACACTTACCTGCCATATCTGTGGAAATAAAATCAGTTTACACTTACCTGAAATACTTACCTGACATAGCTGTGAAAACAAAATGAGTACAAACTTAGCTGAAATACTTACCTGATACAGGCTCTGTGAAAACAAAATCAGTTTAAACTTGCCTGAAATACTTACCCGACAGAGCTGTGAAAACAAAATAAGTTTACACTTACCTGAAATACTTACCTGCCATAGATGTGGAAATAAAATTAGTTTACACTTACCTGAAATACTTACCTGATATGGGCTCTGTGAAAACAAAATCAGTACACTTACCTGAAATACTTACCTGAAATAGCTGTGAAAATAAAATCAGTACACTTACCTGGCATACTTACCTGATATAGCTGTGGAAATAAAATCAGTGTACACTTACCTGAAATACATACCTGATATAGGCTCTGTAGAAACAAAGTCTGTACACTTACCTGGCATACTTACCTGAAATAGCTGAGGAAACAGAATCAGTACACACGTACCTGAAACATTTACCTGCCATAGCTGTGGAAATAAAATCAATTTACACTTACCTGAAATACTTACCCCACTGAGCTGTGAAAACAAAATTAGTACTTACCTGAAACACTTACCTGAACTAGCTGTGAAAACAAAATTAGTACACTTACCTGGCATACTTACCTGATATAGCTGTCTAAGTAAAATCAGTATACACTTACCTGAAATACTTACCTGACATCACTGTGAAAACAAAATCAGTACACACTTACCCGAAACACTTACCTGTCACAGCTGTTGAAATAAAATCAGTTTACACTTAACTGAAATACTTACCCCACAGAGCTGTGAAAACAAAATCAGTACACACTTACCTGAAACACTTACCTGAAGTAGCTGTGGAAACAAAATTAGTATGCACTTACCTGAAATACTTACCTGAAAAAGCTGTCTAAATAAAATCAGTATACACTTACCTGAAATACTTACCTGACATAACTGTGAAAACAAAATCAATACACACTTACCTGAAACACTTACCTGCCATATCTGTGGAAATAAAATCAGTTTACGCTTACCTGAAATAATTACCACACAGAGCTGTGAAAACAAAATTAGTACACTTACCTGAAACACTTACCTGAACTAGCTGTGGAAACAAAATTAGTATACACGTACCTGAAATACTTACCTGAAAAAGCTAAGTAAAATCAGTATACGCTTACCTGAAATACTTACCTGACATGACTGTGAAAACAAAATCAATACACACTTACCTGAAAAACTTACCTGATATAGGCTCTGTAAAAAAAAATCATTACACTTACCTGAAATCCTTACCTGCCATAGGCTCTGTAAAAAAAAATCAGTACACACTTACCTGAAACACTTACCTGTCACAGCTGTGGAAATAAAATCAGTTTACACTTACCTGAAATACTTACCTGAAAAAGCTGTCTAAGTAAAATCAGTATACACTTACCTGAAATACTTACCTGACATAACTGTGACAACAAAATCAGTACACACTTACCTGAAACACTTACCTGCCATAGCTGTGGAAATAAAATCAATTTACACTTACCTGAAATACTTACCCCACAGAGCTGTGAAAACAAAATTAGTACACTTACCTGAAATACTTACCTGACATAACTGTGAAAACAAAATCAGTACACACTTACCTGAAACACTTACCTGCCATAGCTGTGGAAATAAAATTAGTATACACTTACCTGAAATACTTACCTGAAAAAGCTGTCTAAGTAAAATCAGTATACACTTAGCTGAAATACTTACCTGACATGACTGTGAAAAAAAAATCAGTACACACTTACCTGAAACACTTACCTGCCATAGCTGTGGAAATAAAATCAATTTACACTTACCTGAAATACTTACCCCACAGAGCTGTGAAAACAAAATTAGTACACTTACCTGAAACATTTACCTGCCCTGATATAGGCTCTGTGAAAACAAAATCAATACACACTTACCTGAAACACTTACCTGTCACAGCTGTTGAAATAAAATCAGTTTACACTTACCTGAAATACTTACCCCACAGAGCTGTGAAAACAAAATTAGTACACTTACCTAAAATACTTACCTGAAAAAGCTGTGTAAGTAAAATCAGTATACACTTACCTGAAATACTTACCTGACATAACTGTGAAAACAAAATCAGTACACACTTACCTGAAACACTTACCTGCCATAGCTGTGGAAATAAAATCAATTTACACTTACCTGAAATACTTACCCCACAGAGCTGTGAAAACAAAATTAGTACACTTACCCGAAACACTTACCTGAACTAGCTGTGGAAACAAAATTAGTATACACTTACCTGAAATACTTACCTGAAAAAGCTGTCTAAGTAAAATCAGTATACACTTACCTGAAATACTTACCTGACATAACTGTGAAAACAAAATCAGTACACACTTACCTGAAACACTTACCTGTCACAGCTGTTGAAATAAAATCAGTTTACACTTACCTAAAATACTTACCCGACAGAGCTGTGAAAACAAAATTAGTACACTTACCTGAAACACTTACCTGCCATAGCTGTGAAAACAAAATTAGTACACTTACCTGAAACACTTACCTGCCATAGCTGTGGAAATAAAATCTGTTTACACCTACCTGAAATACTTACCTGACATAACTGTGAAAACAAAATCAGTACACACTTACCTGAAACACTTACCTGCCATAGCTGTGGAAATAAAATCAATTTACACTTACCTGAAATACTTACCCCACAGAGCAGTGAAAACAAAATTAGTACACTTACCTGAAACACTTACCTGAGCTGATATAGGTTCTGTGAAAACAAAATCAATACACACTTACCTGAAACACTTACCTGTCACAGCTGTGGAAATAAAATCAGTTTACACTTACCTGAAATACTTACCCCACAGAGCTGTGAAAACAAAATTAGTACACTTACCTGAAACACTTACCTGAACTAGCTGTGGAAACAAAATCAGTATACACTTACCTGAAATACTTACCTGACATAACTGTAAAAACAAAATCAGTACACTTACCTGAAATACTTACCTGCCATAGGCTCTGTGAAAACAAAATCAGTACACACTTACCTGAAACACTTACCTGTCACAGCTGTGGAAATAAAATCAGTTTACACTTACCTGAAATACTTACCCCACTGAGCTGTGAAAACAAAATTAGTACACTTACCCGAAACACTTACCTGAACTAGCTGTGGAAACAAAATCAGTATACACTTACCTGAAATACTTACCTGACATAACTGTGAAAACAAAATCAGTACACACTTACCTGAAACACTTACCTGTCACAGCTGTTGAAATAAAATCAGTTTACACTTACCTGAAATACTTACCCGACAGAGCTCTGAAAAACAAAATTAGTACACTTACCTGAAACACTTACCTGCCATAGCTGTGAAAACAAAATTAGTACACTTACCTGAAACACTTACCTGCCATAGCTGTGGAAATAAAATCTGTTTACACCTACCTGAAATACTTACCTGACATAACTGTGAAAACAAAATCAGTACACACTTACCTGAAACACTTACCTGCCATAGCTGTGGAAATAAAATCAATTTACACTTACCTGAAATACTTACCCCACAGAGCTGTGAAAACAAAATTAGTACACTTACCTGAAACACTTACTTGAACTGATATAGGCTCTGTGAAAACAAAATCAATACACACTTACCTGAAACACTTACCTGTCACAGCTGTGGAAATAAAATCAGTTTACACTTACCTGAAATACTTACCCCACAGAGCTGTGAAAACAAAATTAGTACACTTACCTGAAACACTTACCTGAACTAGCTGTGGAAACAAAATCAGTATACACTTACCTGAAATACTTACCTGACATAACTGTAAAAACAAAATCAGTACACTTACCTGAAATACTTATCTGCCATAGGCTCTGTGAAAACAAAATCAGTACACACTTACCTGAAACACTTACCTGTCACAGCTGTGGAAATAAAATCAGTTTACACTTACCTGAAATACTTACCCCACTGAGCTGTGAAAACAAAATTAGTACACTTACCTGAAACACTTATCTGAACTAGCTGTGGAAACAAAATTAGTATA